>NC_068988.1:36364035-36371982 GCF_001194135.2 Octopus bimaculoides
TGTGTGTGTGTGTGTGTGTGTATATATATATATATATATATATATACACGTATATGCATATATACTCGTGTGTGTATAAATATATATATCAATATATATATACATATGCATGTGTGTGTGTATGCGCGTATGTATGTATGTATGTATGCATTTGAAGTAATAGAAATCATCAGGTTTCTGAAATAGTGTAACTTCGGAAGTTGTCGATACGTTTAAATATTCATTCTTTGATACACGTGGTTTTAACTGTTCCTACGTATAAATTGTCTGTAGAAATATTAGAAGTATTTTAAGGATGTTTTTGTCTGATCATGTATGATCATTAAGAATCATACAGCTCAATGAAATCTTGTTGGTCATTGGAATGAAGTCTGGCTTATTATATTGCATGTGCCGTTATACTATAGATGCATAGTGTTTACAATTTCCACCGGATTTGAAAGATACGAATAACATTACGTTATAACCTTGTTCAACTATAGTTCTCATATTCGGTTATAATGTCTTACGTTTAAGCTGGTTCCCATGCATTTCCCTGAAGAGTAGATTGCATTTTTAACATCGCCGATTCCTATGGATCGTATAAATTGTAATTCTTCGAAAAATATGTTGGAAATAAAAGTATGCAGTTAAAATATGCGTTTTACTCCATTCATTAAATTTATATATACTGAAGTACCCAAAATATCAAGGAGTTTCTACCTCATAAACAGGAGTTACACCACAGTTATTTTGTGATCTTTGCTACCCTGGTATCTATTAACCAATTTATTTTGTCCGAGTTATTTATTAATTAGGAGAAAATAAATACATATAATATAATATAATATATACAAGCGCAGACACACACATAGACACGCACACGCTCACACCCACACACGCACACACAAACATTGGAATAATGAGAGAGACGGAAGATGGAATATACGAGAATTTTTATTAATCACAATAATTTTTTCGAAACATGTAGTATCGATTCCACATGAATTCTATACTTAACAGCTGATTTAGGACCATCCGTCGGGGCAGATTTTACTCTTTCGATGATAATAAGATATGGCTCTTTAAAATAACAACAGTTCCGCAAGATATCTTGTCGGTTTGTGTAACGTAAACCAACAAATTAAAGGGTATAGCTTTATTAATATACAAGATTAATAACAAATAGAAAAAAGAAAAATAACAGATTCTTCAATGAAACTGATACACAATAAAGCGAAAGAAATATCTATGATCGCCCTCGTGTAGTTTGTATGGCGCATGTACACGCGCTTATACAAACATCCACCAAGATATATGCAGATGCGCATGTTTGTTTTGACGCACATGCGCTCACATATCGAATTAAATAGTCACTAGATGTTTATAAGAACTTGTCGGTTACAGAAAATTCAATTCATCCATAACTTAAGGTGAATTATGATTTTTAATTAAGTTAGCAGTTATTCAAATTCATTCCCAGTACATTGTGAAAATGCGCATTTATATACATGTAAGCATCTTCAAAGCTTTTCACAAATTCTATTAATGATTTTCTCATTGGTGCACATATTAGACAGCGATTCCTCGGAGCAGAGTTGGCATCTTCTGGACAGGATATTATTTGGTTTTGCGAGCCTTGCTATCGACGAAGTTCTATTATACTTAATTTTATCTTCCTTATGACGCCTCACAAAGTCGACCAATATTGAATGCTACTTGCTGATGTTCTTGAAGCTGGAGACATCTTTGCGATAACAATTCTTGAATTAATCAGCCATTGCCCCCAATGTAAGCATACGGTCCTCCCATCGTGTGTACGTTACACTTACGGTACATTTTAATTTCAGCAGTTTTGTAACCTTATTATGTCTCCAAATATATTCTGCAGATTATGTTCATAAAATGTAATGAACTGGTTATACAACAAAGCACATAAGTAAAACATACGGTCTTTATTGTAAGAGATCTGAACATACATTTAATGTGTATAACGGTGATATTCTGTTCGGGAAAGTAGACGTTTCTTATATCCGGAAAGCGTTTTAAGTTCAAAGTTAGCATGTAGGTTTATAGTTGGGATATTCCATTAATGGAAATATTAATATAAACATGAGTTTTTAAATATATTGCTCTCGGAGAATAGTGCCTTCTGTATGCCAGTTGTTGCTTGTGTCTTACATTAGAAATATTTAAATTTCGTTGTACATTCAGTTACTCCGCTTATAATAGATTTGATACTTTTTTTACGGTCATTTGTAGCAAGAGCACATAGCATGTTTTTTGTGAGTTGGAAAGATATAACGAGTCTTGAATAACTTCTAAAATTGCTCTCGATATCTAATTACCCACACCTTTAAAATGTGCTGGCATTTGATGTCAGTCTTCTGATTACAAGGTACCTGTTTGAAGTTTCCTACTGTTGCAGAATTTAGGGATTCCATCCGTTACCTTGTAGTACCTTGTGTCACAGCATCAATTTTATAATGAAAATCATGCCTTGTTAGCTTTCTAGAATCGTGTCACTTGGTAACGAAACCAAATAGTTTTTGCCATGCATCCATGTGCATGCCACATTAAACCTTGGATATTTACAATTACTTAGGAGTACTTGGCTACCAATGAATTTTAAACTCCGGTTTATAGTATTTGTCCATATTCTTTCACTACTTAAAACGAATTGTTTTTTAAGGGAACTTTTCATTTTGCTCAAAGCTCATTGTTCTGGAGAGAGATTTATTTAAATGAATAGCAAACAATAAACTAAAAGGTATTTAGTTGAGAACCATTGTTTTCGGGACAGTAACGAGTCATAAGAGGTTCATATTGTGGAAGAGGATGTGAAGTTTGAAGATTTCTAGTAATGTAGAAAACAAATAGCCCACAGATTCCCCATTAAATATCATCCATGACATAGCGTTCTCCCTTTCTAAACTATTTAAAGCATCTAACAAATTTGGAGATGCCTGTACATCACATTTTAGCATCTTTTCCTTTAATATGAAAGTACTCTTTTGATCTCTATGTGAGCAACCAGACAGGCGTAGAATACTGTTGTAGGATGTGTATGCAGGTAAGTAGGAAATGATAGACTTAGGAGAATTACTGGCGTATTTACTATGGGAACTTTAAGTTGATTTTTAAGCAAATAGTCATTTATTGGTTCGTGAATGTCGGTATAATATATGCTTGGTTATATAACCTATCGAGCCGGTTCACCAATGGCATTTTTTTTTTAGTTAATTGTTGTTTCTTATGAGTTGGTCAGATCCTTAAAATTTATGATGAACGATTATTCGGTACTATTATTTTTTCTCCACTTCTAACTATGCCTGTGTTTGTTAGCATGCTGAATCTTTTAACACTCTACATAACTTTCGGTTGAGTTTCATTCATACTGGTGTAGCTTCCAGTGCCATTCTTCTGTCTGCTAATCCTATTGTAGAACCCATTAATATTTTTAAATACGATGTCATTGGTGCATATGTAATGTGGTAAGACCCTTACTCACTTTCTGATCGTGTATGCTGTTTTGTATCTTGCACACGTTCACCTTACCTTTCATGTTGCAGCGGCCGATAAATGTTAGTTCAAATCAAGAATACGCATGTTTTTTTTTTTCACTGTAGAGTTTCGCATGAAATATGTATCTTTACGTCGGCGTTGCAAATTATTGATGTAATGACCAATTATCAGAGTCAATAAAGAAAATGTTAAGAAGAATTCAGCCTTATAGTTGGCAATTTCGTTTTACGTACTCAGTTGAAATCACGTTCGGTTAAAGCTGTCAGTTTTTAATCAACTAGCTGTTAATTTATCAGAAAAATGAAAAGCGATCATCGTAAAGAATTCGGTGACAACTGCTAACAATTCGAACATTCAAGTCACTCTTCCAAACAAAATAATTATTTTATAAATTGTAAATGTTTCGTTCGGAAATTATATATAGCATGTAATATCTAGAATCGTAGCTACTTAATAATGTAAATTTTCTACTATTTTTCTTCCAGTCTTCAACTATAAAGATTTTGCTTTTTAAAAAGGAATTAAATACGTTTGCCATCTTAGAAAACGTTTCTATTGACAAACACACACACACACACACACACACACACACACACACACACACACACACACACACACACACATACATACAAATATTTCTTTTTAAATAGTAAGATATTTCTTCAAATTTGATTTTACAGAGGTTTCTAGGCTGTTTTGTGGTCAACGTAAGAATTATAGATATATATCATATATGTAGTATAACTGAGATAATTCATTGCACAAAACGTTCATAATAAATTACGTAACACCGTGTTACTTAGAAAAGTCACATATTTTATATATTTGCTTTTCATTCTAACTTTCTTTTCATAATCTTTACGTATACTACACCATGCTTAACTCCTCCTTAAACATGCCAGTTTTTCTTTTATTATCGTGCTCACATCTGTTCCGAAATTTGATTTACTTATCTCATACAACTTCGCTGTGTTTTGTATTTCACTCATGACCTTTCTATCCAGCAATATTCCAGAATAGTTTCTGGTGATTTTCGTTAACATTTACAATTTGCATTCTTAAAAACCATTCATAGTATTTTATCTGGTCATGACACTTTTACATTAAGTTTGTACTTTAATTCATTTTCATGTGCGAAACATATTTTAATAGTGAGCACAATTGTTTCATGTTTTATATTTCATGTTACCATTTAGAATTGTCATATAATATCCTAAAAATAATTTCAATTAAATATTTCGATGTCTTTCATAAATATAATCGTTATTAAATTTCAAACATCGTACCAATTTAGATTTCTTAAACCATAAATAATCTTTGGCACGTTCATCTATTATATGCATCGATATGTCATAAACCACTCCATGAAATTAAATAGTTTCAATACACATCCTATATTCATGATGCTTTAAATACCTTTCATTTTCAATATAACGAGAGTTCTTAGTTGGAGTTGATAAAATGAACAGTATTTTTTTAATATATATAATTTATAATACCTGATGAAAAATTTAATTTAAAGAACAGTAATATATTAGATTTCTACAAATGTCTACAAAGAAAGGGAACAAATTTGACGTGAGAAAATACAGATTTGTAAATTTACAGTAAATTGACTTTGAAAAGGTAAACAAATGTTGTGATGAAGATACAATCGCTAAAATTCAATACGAACCTAAGAATGTCAGGTTTTCAGCATTCATACAAGTATTTTTAGATATGGTGTATATACGAGTACAGTGGTAGGCAAATTAGAACACCTATGATAAAATGCTTGCAAGGTATGATTATCGAATAACTTTGAATTCATTATGCATTATTTTTTATGGATGATATGGTGCGGATGAAAGCAAATTTGATTGTTCCTTCTATAACATAGAATAACACGTAACAGTGATGGAATAATTCAATATTACATTGTAGAAACTGCTTTCTGAATGGAATTATTCAATGATGTAATAATAATAACTTGCCTCCTAATCGAGTGTTAATTGATTAAAATCACGCTATAATTGCATTGGAATTCATCTTTATCTCAGCTAAATGTGTCGACATATCTTACCTATGTGCATCACTCACATAATTGATTTCAATAAACAACTAAATACATTTTACTTTATTTCAAAAATATTCAATTTTCAAAACAAAATCTCATTGATGTATACAATTTAAACAAAAGACTGTAGATAAGTAATTCAGAATAAATATTTGACATAACGACACTGAAAAGAAAAATGATTATAAGTAATGGATTATATATACGAATCGAAACTGACATTTAAATTCAAAAGAATGAGCAAGTTTACCAGCAAACCTATACATATAACCACAAACATAAAAAGGAATGCATATTTAACAATGAAAGAAGCAGCATTATTAATAGTAAATGAAAAATCGGAAATGGACAGCAGCAAATCAGAATAGACATATACACTTTATCATAATTTGTTTCTTACAGAAAACAGCTCAACAGAAAACTTCAATCTAATGAAATCTAAATTCGATTGATGTTACACATGTTTCGAGATAATTCTTTTACGGGTAGATTTACATTAGTGTAAATTAATTACTACAATGGAGAATTATTGATCTCCATCAACGAATCGTCTAACACAACCAATAAGTATATATCTAAATCATTCTACATCACACACAAAATGTTATCTCTCTGTCTACTCATCACTCACACCTATCTCTGTTTTCCCCACTATCCTTTTCCCCCAGCACAACCGCTCGATTACTCTGTCTGTCTCTTTGTTTCTCTCTCTCTCTCTCTCTCTCTCTCTCTCTCTCTCTCTCTCTCTCTCTCTCTCTCTCTCTCTCTCTCTCTCTTTCTCTCTCGCTCTCTTTATATATACACAAGCACATACGCACTCAGGCACGCGCGCGCAAATATATATCTATAATGTAAGACTCTTTAATTATATAAACATAAAACACATTAAATATGCATAGGACATGACACAAAGTGATGAGTCAAAAATTTATTAGAAATATCTCCTAAGTTGCATTGAAATACAAGATTTTGAAAGTATGTGAAGCATTAGAACTCCCACAAATAAATTTGTATACGGCGTGAAACGTGTAGAATGTAATACTTTTTACAGTCGAGACGTCGAGAGAGGATAACCATTTACCGTTTAAAATTGGCATTAATCAAGCATACAGGCATGAGAAATCACAAGGGCTGTCAAAGATTGAAGTGTTGCAAAGGTTGACACGTCGTAGCGAAAGAGAAACAAGATACTTAAATTTTGAAAATTCAAGATTTATCTAAAGAAATGGCGTTTAGAGAAAGGGTAAACTACAGTTTTATTTGAAGAAACAAATAATTGACATTTATTATGACAGAGAATCCATATTATATAAGATTTACAAAGGATGAATATATTACTAAGCAAGTTTCAAATAACTTTAAATGTAGGAAGTATGATGAAGAATTTTCTTTTATTATTTTGCTTGTTTCAGTCATTTGACTGCGGCCATGCAGGAGCACCAACCTGAAGGATCTTAATAGAGCAAATCCGCACCAGGACTTCTTTTTATGCCTAGTACTTATTTTTTCAGCGTCATTTGCAGAACCTTAAGTTATGGGGACGTAAGCACACCAACTCTGGTAGTCAAGCGTTGATGGGGGAGGGAGACAAATACAGACACAAAGACACACACACGTAGATAAACACACACACATACACACACACATATATATAAGGTTGAGTAAAAAGTAAGCCACATTTTGAAACATGAAATTCATCAAAATATATATTTCAATAATGCGGATATTTTATTCATCAAAATAAGTGCCATTAAAATCAACACATGTTTGCGGACGAGTTACAAGTTGTTTTTTCCGCTAACAAAAACAATCTGGAGTTCTGGGGATGATGAACTCTTTGAACACACTTTCAGCATCGGTTTGATTTTTGATCAAGTCACGCAGGAGACCATGGAGTTGCTTGAAAGAGAGGTCGTCGGAAGGAGAACGGACTGAGGAAAAATTGGATGGTAAAGAACTTCGTAGCCGAGTTCCCTCTTCTGTTGGCCAGTCCGGAACGGAGAAATAGCAGTTTTTCGTTTATTTTCGCAATTTCATGGCAATATGTTTCTGCAGTAATGGCTTTGCTGGGTTTTAGAAAGTTATAGTGGATAAATTCAGCAGTACACTACCAAACAATCAACATAAACTTTTTTTGTAAGAGTTCGGGTTTAGGGAAGGGTTTACAGTCAATATATTAATCGGTCTGGTTACGGAGAAGCGACGAGAAAATTTCATATCTGCGCATTTTCTGATTTTCATTCAAATCACGTGGTACCCATTTGTCGAGCTCTTTTGATTTTCCGATCTCATGCAAATGGCTGCAGGCAGATTTCTGAATAACTTGAAGTTCTTATGCCAGTTCTCGAGTGGTTTTACGTGGATCTTTCTCAATGACGGTCTTTAAT
>NC_068988.1:36372400-36374319 GCF_001194135.2 Octopus bimaculoides
AAATATGTCTTTGCAATTGTCTGATAATACAAAGATTGGCCACATACATCAATAAATAAAGACTGATATATATATATATATATATATATATATATATATATTATATGACGAACTTCTCTCAATTTCCCTCTACCAAATCCACCTAAAAGACAGCGGTACCACGCAAGCATTTTACCACACACTCCTGCACCCGTTAGACGTTTATGTTAACTGTATAGTTACGGCATTGATTGATTTAAAATAGGTGTAATGTGAGCATATTTTATAGTGCATATTTTATTTTCTGCCGACAAGGAGCTGCGCCTGCGCGGTAGATTTGAAAAATTAGAATGTATAAGTATGGGGCATATATCTTTAATCTGGGTGTACCTGCTGAAGAAGACATCGCCTGGCAAATTATTTTATTTGCTAAAATAAGTTAGAAACCATTGGTCCAGAAGCTAGATGGTAAACGTCTTCATTCTCTTCGAAGTTTTATCCCTAATGGTGGTTTGGAACTTAGCTATTCTTGCTAGCGTGCAAGTAATCCTATGATGGATACCTCTTATATGTCTAAATGTACACTGTATTTATACGAAAAATATATAGTGTATGGACTAATTTTTTACACGCTAGGCCACTGGTAGTAGAGATTTCTAATATTTCTCATTACCCACATATATATATATATATGTGTGTGTGTGTGCGTGTGTGTATGTGTGTGTGTGTGAGTGTGTGTGTGTGCGCACGTGTGTGTGTGTGTCTTTGTGTCTGTGTTTGTGCCCCCACCATCGCTTCATAACCGAGGTTGGTGTGCTTACGTGCTCGTAACTTAGCGGTCCAGCAAAAAGACCAATAGAATAAGTACTACACTTACAAAGAAAATATCCTTGAGTCGATTACGACTCAAGGATAGCTGATGGGGGTAGCTGACGGGGGTAGCTGATGAAGTAGAATGTTCTCTATGTGGCTTGTGTGTTTTCTCGTCTCTGTTTTGTTTGCAATGTCCTGTACCCAGATATGCACCTATACATACAGGTGGATGTCGGTATGCACATACCTGTACGTATATATGCATATACTCATTTACGATTTGTTTTCATATATATATATATATATATACATACATACATATATGCGTGCGTGTGCATTTTGTAATACTCCAGCCACTTCATCAAGGTGTCCAGATCCGTTGTTCCAAACTCCTTCATCTTCAATACAACGCTGGCTTGGAGGACAGCTAAATGTCTAAGGAAGCAAGGTGTCGACTGTAGGTAGGGTGAGGGACAGTTTCAATGCCCATATCTGTCAAGTAATTAGTTTAACAGGATGTTGTTATTGAGCACCCAGAGTAAAAACTTTCGCAATCTTTTATCATGCGTGGATATTCATGAATATTTCTGCATACAGTTACGATAGCAACTCTAAACTGTATGCTTATTGCCTTTATAGAGACATAATTGATTTATATAGGAAACTGTGAACTTTCTCAACCACCTCTGAAGTTCTGACGTTACTCTTCAGCTGACACCTGTTATCATCTCTTACTTCCTCTCTGCCGTCCTTGAACTTCTTGTGCCAACGGAAAAGTTTATACATAAAGAGTCTGGAGAATTTTATATGTTACTGTAGCCTTTTGTACAGTTCAAAGTAAAACGTTCTTGCATAAGTAGCATCCAAATGCTCCTACTCCATTCTGAAAACTTTTTTAGCTGTCACAAGTAGTGGTTAGTAGAGTGTGTTTAAAGATTTGGTACAGCTGTCTCCTTCATTCTGAAATACTAAATGCTCCCGGAACTGGTCACTTGTTATAGTGTAAATGATATACAAAATTTGTGCTAATCTAGGGCGGTTATAACTCCCTCTCCTAAAATGTTTCAAAACATCTGGAATGCACCTCGTAAGTATATATATACATGCATGTATATATGTTCATATAT
>NC_068988.1:36374441-36379602 GCF_001194135.2 Octopus bimaculoides
ATACATACATACATACATACATACATACATACATACATACACACACACACACACACACACACACACACATATATATATATATATATATATATATATATATATATAAACATTCAACATATGTATGTATGGAAGACTGGCTGGTCGGATGGCTAGATACAGGGATTGAAAGAAAGAAAGAGAAAAATGCGGTTCATATATAACATTGCGAATATACTGAAAGTTTAATTATCGTATAGAGTAGGAATACTTTATTTAATACACTACAGCGCGGATATTTTCCGATTAACAAGAAACCAAAAATCAGCCTTGCGTTAAATTTTCCACCGAAGGAATGCTGATTAAATCTATTCAGTTACAATTTTCAGACTTGTGGCTCACCAAAATCAATAAGATGTCTAGCACTGACGAAATGGTACAATGTTTCATGTCATGTTACTCTCCCAACCGCATCTAACACCATCATTTCTTCACTATGATTATCCTGATTCTGACGTGAACAAGTACCGTGCCACAAAAGTTCAATATTTCCTTTTATTTACACTCCAATATTATGCATGAAATTTATAAGAAAAAATCGTTCTTGTTATTCACGGTGAAGTTTGGTTTCGTGTTTAGCTCCAAACCAATTGTTATAGAGTTCTCCTCTTATAACGTCATCGTCTAAGTGGAAAACATCAGACGACAATAGCCACGTCTCTATCTGATATCTATTTAAAAGATTGCATCTTCAAGGACAGCTGGCTTCCATTTCTAGAGTATCGTCTGTGACCCCTGTGGTTGCCTATTAAATTCATCTAAATAGTAAAGCAATATCGAATACATGTACGGATTAATATTTGCTAAATTCATTTAAATCTTAATATGAGATTGATGTTTAAACCGACACCAGTATGATTGGAGGAATATGAAATAAAGAAAAGTAAACTCTATTAAATAGAATTAAATATATCTCATACACAGCTTCCTCAAATATGGTAATATATATTTCCATAGCCTGGAAGAAAAACATGCAATGGGGAAAATCACGAGCTTAGCAAATCGCAACATCTACACTCATGTACGTAAGTGTATATATATATATATGTATATATATATATATATACATTCATACATACACGTGCACACGCGCACACACATTGTTACTATATTTCAGGATGGTCGTTCTTTTTTCTTGCCAAATAAACATACACATTATATATTCGTTCTTCACTTGTTTATCATTATTCTTATTTCATCTTATCTCCATTGTCTGGAAATCTTTCGTCACACACTTATGACTTCTTGAATGACTCTTCCATCACACATGTCTCCTCCTGTTCTGTTTAGTCTATTCTGTCTTATTCTCTCTATATAAAGTAAGAATAGTTAGCTTGCGGGGTAAAATGTATAGTGATATTTCGTTCACGTTTACATTATGCGTTAAAATTCCGTCGAGTTCGACTTTGCCTTTCATCATTCCGTGGGTCGATACAGAAGTATTAATTGAATTCTGGTATCCGATGTAATCGACTTATCAACTCTCCCGAAAATGTTGGCGTTGTGCCAAAATTTGAAATCAATATCTAACGTATGGATATCAATAATATATGAGTATATGACAATGTGAAATATGTATTATCTGGATGAATTCATATCCGTGAAACTAACAGTAAAATCTTGCACAGTGTTGGGAAGTGAATAGCAACCGAATAAAGAAATGCTTTTACATCAGAAAAGCAGGTATCGCCCATTGGAATATTTATTTCATTGAAGCAAAATGTAGCAGTAATATTCCGGAGTTAATGCAGTCCAAAATAACATATTGCAATGTTCTAAGTGAAACCAAATGAATGATCATGCCTTGTATTGACACGTTCTCACGTACACGTAGGTGAAGGATGATATCGATCGAATCAATAAGAATACAATACATGTCTTGTAAAGATTATTATGAATTAAGAAGAATGAAAATAAAGTTGTTCACCTTGTAATTTGAACTGAACACTTGACAGTGGTAACTTTATGGTGGTGAAGCATATTATACCTAATTCTGTAATGTCTCAATCAATCCAACAACTAAACTAAGTAAATCAATAATAGATCAATTAAAAGAGAGCCAATCATGTAACGTAATATATAGATAGAAAAGCAAGATGGATGTGTGTGTGTATCTGTGTGTGTGTGTGTGTGTGTGTGTGTGTGTGTGTGTGTGTGTGTGTGTGTGTGTGTGTATGCATATATAATGCAAGAACATTATGAAATTACAGATACGTCTAAAAAGATATATATCTAAGTTTACTGGGGTTTTTCTGTGTTTATACAGAAAACCAGAAAATTTATTCATTTTACATATGAATAATATAATAAAGATATCGCTTCACTAACCCGTGGTTCTTTGTTCGAACTAATTGCATGGCATCTTGAGATTGCATGGCACCTCCATACCCCCACCCCATAATATGAGTAAAACTGATTCGAAGTGCAACTACAAAGAACGCAATTTGTTGCATTGAAACGGTATAGCTTTGATACATACATTCTGAATTTGTTTCAGAATGTAGCGGAGGCTGCACGTGAATACTCAATGTTAGGTAAATTAAAGCTTAGTCCAGGAGCAGATACATTCCTTTACTCGAACGACGGAGATTCATTAGCACCATATTTGTATGGATATACTCATGTATATGATGTGTATGTTGTACTTATACATATATACAGTGAATACTACTGGACAAAAAGTGAAAAATATCTCGTATATCGTTGTTTTTCAGTCCTGTCCAAAGAAAACTGCATAATGATTTTGAACAAACGAAGAAACAATGCTCCACCACAATATAATAGCTACAAAATATACAACAAAACTACTGTTAAGTATTCTTATTCTATCACCCCTCATTTTGTTTCCGTTGTAGCTGCAATTAAGTTATAAATTAAACAGTATTTTAGCTGTTACAAGCAGGCAAAAACAATATCATAGAGGTAATAATTTTCTATCAGCCCATATTAGTTCGAGTAGACTATAATAGCCGCAACAGTTTCAAAGTTGTCATAGTAATCATTATAGTACATAGTACAATTACTCGGCTGGTCAGATATATCTTTCATTATTAGTGACAGAAGTAGTACTAGTTCAAATGGCATTTTGTTTGTTATATTCAAGTCAGATATACTGTTTGATAACTTTATATTCGGTATTCGTTTCAATAAAAAAGTCTAGTAATAAAGTTACGTTAAGGAAGAAAACACAAACACACCAGCTATAAAAGTAGATTTAAAGCGTCTTGCCGCGGAGGTATCTTGTTGAATGCACCGTTCGAACACTTAATGCTTCGTTTGCTAATAACAAGATTCTATTCAGCCTGCCGGATCATTGTCTCAGTGGTAGTTTTTCTTAATTAACGTTTGTTATTTTATCAGCAAAGACGGAATTTGCCTCAGCATTCGGCTGATAATAAACGTTTTCTACTAATGACGTTCAGGAAATCATCAATACGTAAATAGCGTATGTATGTATATGATCATCGTGCATGATAGATTAGGTCGTCAAGTAAGAAGTTTGTAGACAAGAAAAAAAGTTTGCTAATGTTTTATTCATCAAAGTAGGCACCCATATTGTCAATACACTTTTGCAATTTCAGCGTTAGCTTCTCCAGCCCGGAATTGTAAAACCCTGGCAACATAGAGTCAATAATATCTTAGAAGTCCTGTTTTATAACATCGTCGGAATTAAATTTTCTCCTATGAAAAAGTTATCCAAATTCAGAAAAAAGTGGTTGTCAATGGGGTGAAGATCGGGTCAGTATGGTGGATGATGTAAAACTTTCAACTCCAACAGTTGTAGTTTCGCCAATGTCATTTTTGCGATGTGTTGTCTGGCGTCGTGTTGCAATAAAATAGGAGTGAATCTGTTGACTAATCTAGGATGTATTTTGTAAGTTTTTGCATCATTTGGTCCAGTTGGCTGCAGTATACTTCGACCGTGATTGAGGAGCCAGGTTTAATGAAATCATAGTGGATCGCACCTGCGCCTGATCACCAAACACAGACTGTCAGCTTCTTTTGATGAATTTTGATTTTGGACTGTGTTTTGGTGGCTCATCTTTGCGCAACTATTGTGCTGAACGTTTACAGTTGTTGTACTGGATCCATTTCTCATCACATGTTACAATTCGATTAAAAAATGATTCATTTTTTTTTTTGTAACAAGAAACTAGGATAATGCAGGATTCCAAAGTTTGTTGTTTCTGATTTTCGTTGAGTTCACGTGTAACTCACTTATCCAACGTTTCAATTTATTTGAACTAGGTGAATCAATAATGTTTGCTTCCTAACACCAAACAACAACGATAATTCCCGAGCACATGGAGATGGATTTGGCTCGACAGTGGCTTTCAGTTCGTTATTATTCACCTTTGTTTCTGGTCGACCCCGTCGCTCATTTGTAAGGTCAAAGTTACCACAACGAAAGTTGGATAACTGGGTGCCAACATGAACACAATGAAAATCAGAAACAGCAACGTTTGGAAGCCTGCATTATGCTACGTTATCGTCGCAAATATGAATCATTTTTGAATCGAATTGTAACATGTGATGAGAAATGGATCCAATACAACAACTGTAAAAGTCCCAAACCCCAAATTCATCAAAAGCTGACAGTGTGTGCCTGGTGGTCTGGCGTAGGTGTGATCCATTATGATTTCAATTAACCTGGCTCGTCAATCATGGCCGATGTACACTGCAGCCAACAGAACAGAATGATGCAGAAAATTACAAACAGAAACCAGCTTGGTTTAGTCCACAGTTCCACCCCTATTTTATTGCAAAACAACGCCAGGCCACACATTGCAAAAATGACATTGGCAAAACTACAGCAGTTGAAATTGGAAGTTTTCCATCATCCACCATACTGACCTGGACATTTCTCCACCGACTGCCACTTCTTGAATTTGGATAAATTTTTCATAGGAAAACCATTAATTCTGACGATGTTATAAAACAGGCCTTCCAAGATTTTAATGACTCTAGATTGCCAGGCTTTTACAATTCCGGGCTAGACAAGCTAACATTGAAATGGCAAAAGTCTATTGACAGTATGGGTGCCTATTTTGATGAATAAAACTATTCCTTGTATTTATAAAACATTTTCAAACTTTTCTACAAATTTCGTACTTAACGACCCAAT
>NC_068988.1:36379792-36380893 GCF_001194135.2 Octopus bimaculoides
ATATATACATATACAAGGTGCATAAGGTATTTGAAGACATACCGTTTCTGGGTCATTGCTGCAATCTTTGCTAAGTCTGTACAATCTTTTTTTCAGAAAATAATAATTAGAAACGCGCTGAAATCATCAGAACACCTGAATTTATCCGACGATTTCAATCACAGAATGTCTATGAGGTCTATTGTAAAAGATCTCCACGTGTCAGAAGAAACAGTCAAAAATGTTTTCCACGAAGCCATCAAATATAAGTCTTATATGATGAGGAAATGTCAATTTGTCAGAAAAAGCAAAAGAAAATCACTACATCAGATTTAAAAGGCTCTTAAACAAAGTGAAAAGTGTAGCAGGAAGATTTGATTTGGTTTTTCTCAAATAAGAAAAACTTCGACCAACATCAAAATGATAACAAAAGAAATGACAGATGGTTATGTGCAGACTCTTCTGAAGTTCCATGTGTTATGCATAAACAATTTCCTGCGACTGTCGTGGTTTTAGGGTTTGTCAGCAATGAAGGACATGTAATGGCTCTTTATTTCTTTCCACAAGGCCTTAGAGTTAACTCTGCCGCCTACATTGAGGTCCTGGAAATAATTGTTATACCCTGAATAGACAGTATATGCAGTGGAAGGCCATATGTGTTTCAGAAAGACTCTGCACTATGACACATGGCGCTAGTAAAACAGGAATGGATAGCTGAAAATTGTCATGATCACATTACTCATAACATTTGACCTCCTAATTCCCAGGATCTCAATCCATTGGACTATTATATGTAGAGCGTTGTTGAGAGAGACGTCAATGACACCCATAGCACTAAGGATATCTGAAAGTTGCCATAGTCAGAGTAATGTCCAAAATGAATCGGGACCACTTGATTGGAGCATCTACATCTCATATAGAAGCAGTTGTTGGGGCTGAAGGCGGCTTTATTGAATATCATTTTAGAAAAGTAGGTTTATTTTTATCCTCATACCATTTTTTGATTAATATGTTTATTATTTGTTATTATATATGTTATTTTTTATAAACATAGATCTGTTCTCAAATATCTTACGCACCCAGTATATATATATATATATATATATATATATATATATATAT
>NC_068988.1:36384399-36386719 GCF_001194135.2 Octopus bimaculoides
TATATATATATATATCTGTGTGTGTGTGTGTGTATGTGGGTATATATATACATATACACACACATACACACACATACACATATATATATTTATATATATATGGGTGGGTGGGTGTGTGTATAGATACATATATACATGCATACATACACACACGCATATACACACGCACATACACAATCAGACAGACACATTACGTTTATCGTGTGTTTCTGACTTTGAATTTGTTACTCCTTATATTTGGGCATGGATTTCCTTTAGTTTAATTATATTACTTTCTTTCTCCCATCTGATGCAAAATGCATTTGCAATTGTATGCTTAATTTAATTTCTATTTATCACATTAGCACGGGAAATCCACACACAATTCACTAACGACTGAGAGTCATTTTCCTCGAATGAACTTTATTTGCTGTAATTACAGTCAAATCCGTTATGTTCGCGTAGTAACGTTTCTTTATTCCGGACAAGCTGTCAATTTTGATTATTGATGTTGTCATTTATATTGATGGTACGAATATCGCTGCCAGTTATATAGAATACACGTTTAAAATGCAGTGTCAATATACATATATTTTTAAATAGCCATATATATATATAGATTCCACGTCTATATATACGCACACATACACACACATATATATGTAATTGTACACACTGATACACTGATAAAATGACGTAATATTTCACAGCTGTATGAGCATATATATATAGAATATATATGTGTGTGCATTTATTTAGGCATAGATACATGTGCATATATGCATATATATACACAAACACACTCGCAGTAACATCCACCCCTAGGGGTCAGCCACACTTAAGTGGCAATATACTACACTTTATCGTGCAGTTACTGTTAATACTTCATTTAGAGAATTAACATTGCTTATATATATATATATATACATATATATGTGTGTGTGTGTGCGTGTGTGTGTGTGTGTGTATGCATGTATATGCATTATGCATGACTGTAATTAAATATTTGCATAAAATACCCACACACATATGACTACGCTTGTATATGATTTTTTTGTGTCTTTCTGGCAACCACACTATTAGGATTTCGCTTTCGATGCGCTAAGCTAGATTAAACGCCATTCTTTCGATAGCGGATTACATTATATTTACACATGTTTATTCGTTATTTATCTCAGTACTATTTGTTATTGTTATTACCTTTTTCTTTACACCCTCTTTTGTTTTACGATTTCTAGTTAATTCTCGCAAATGAAGCGCACTGGATGTGACGTATATCTAATTAGTACTACATGGTTATTTTTTTTATATTGTTTGCTTATATTCTACCCCATCTATCCACTCCAAAACATCTTCATTTTGTTGTTTACATCGTTCTTGATATTTGTTTCTGAAGAA
Organism: Octopus bimaculoides; assembly: GCF_001194135.2. Taxonomy (NCBI): domain Eukaryota; kingdom Metazoa; phylum Mollusca; class Cephalopoda; order Octopoda; family Octopodidae; genus Octopus; species Octopus bimaculoides. The sequence goes on from NC_068988.1 coordinate 36,385,777, forward strand.
GTAGTTACTGCACTTCATTTGTTTTTATTTCTTTTCCACTTCCCTGTCCTTAACTCTACTATTCCTTCACCCTTTATATCTTCGTTTTGTTTGTTCATTAGTTTGTGTTCTTTATTTTTCTTTCCTCCGTCTAATTTTATATCTTCATTTGTTACATCTTCCTTCATTAGTGAACGAATCAGTTTTTACCTTGAGGAAAAATAACATTCTTGATGTGACCTTGCAACATCTCAGTGATTTTATCGATTATGTTTGTTTGATTTTCTTATTTTATCCCGATTTCTGTGATCTTTATATTATTCTTATTATTTTCCATCATTCATTCAGTTCTTCCATACCTCTCATATGATGTGTTTTCTTTTGTTATTTCCTTTACTGTTTATTTGTTCTACATTTATTTATTCGGTGGGGTTATTTCGTGACATTCAATAAATCTTTCGAAACAGTGAACTTCATCGTATTACCTTTAAGAATGACTGCGAATTATTTAGACTAATGTTTTCGAAAATCAGGTTCCTCCTGGAGCTAAAAGAAACGTAATCGTATTTCTTGTAATTTGTGGTCCGAATATATTGAGTGGAAGAAAAGAGAAGAGAAACTGAGATTTTTACTCTTACATTTATTTATTTATATTACGAAATTATTCACAAACAGAGGTTTAGGCGGAATATTTCTATAAAGAAATATCATCAAAGAATCGTGGTGAATTTTATGTCTTTGTAGTTTTCCTGCATTTTCTGATGAATGATTAAAAGGGGGCTCAGAAGCAAATATATAGCATCACGTGGCTTACAGTCAGGACTGGATGTGAATGATAATGCATTCCGAAAAGGATAAATTCACTTTGATATCGATACAAGGACAAACGCATTCATATTAAAATACTTAAGAAAAGTAGTTTTGTCACTTATGGATGGATATATATGTATATATATATATATAT
>NC_068988.1:36386813-36398994 GCF_001194135.2 Octopus bimaculoides
AGAGAGAGAGAGAGAGAGAGAGAGAGAGAGAGAGAGAGATGTATGTGCATGTGTGGACGTATGCTGAATAGTGTTTAATTATATATTCATTTATTATTTTACTGTTTTCAGTCATAGAAATCCGTTCATGCTGGGAAATATCCTGCAAACCATTTTAATCGATTATAGTGAGCGAAAATTATTGTTGGGTACTTAAGTTGTCAATGAAGAAGAGAGCCAAGGCTAGAATTACCGTGACAGTAAAAGGACGAAACAGGAATGTAACATTTTTTTTTTTTACTTTTCTAACACACTTTTACATCTCGTAATAATATATGAAAGAAAAAATGCATCCACACATAATATAAGAAAATGCACACATACATATTCATAAACTCACAGACGCCCACATATAGCTCTTCCATTCTTTCATGTATTTCAATTATTGAACATCGACATTGTAAGGACATTAACATGAACGTTTTAGCTACACACACACGCGTAGGCCACATACGCGCGCACGCGCTCACACACACATATAATTAGGTCTGGCACACATTTCATCGGACACAAGGTCGAAACGGCATGTTCCGGATATGTAGACATGAACAAATCAATTTCAAGAGAGACTGGCGCAAATGCGCATTACAACATTTGTATAAATGACGTTGGTGCGGGGTGAATATATGGATATGTATGTATGTGAGAATGTCCGAGTGTGTGAACATGTTTTTACACAAACACACACATGTATATATGAAGAGAGTGACACAGACAGACAGACAGAGGCAGAGAGAGTATTGTGGTAGTCGACCGATTTTATGTTTCGCTAATCATGACATTGAAGGTATAGTGATTTCGTATTTTCTTAAGAAGTTCTTTGTCCATGTTCTTGTATGAAAGATTGTGAATGCATAGAAAGATACGGGGGAGGGGGGTTAATTGTTGATTGTTCATTCGTGACAGGGGAGGTAATTGCGCATTGTTTGTGCGATGGAGTTAAATTAACATAACACAAACCCATGATCTAAAGTATTCAGGTGACGTATGTACAGTGACGAATAAGCGATCATGTGTTAAAATATATACTGAAACCAAAGCTGGTTATGCATTCATATTATGCGTGTTCTGTATTTTTCCATAAATAAATTTTCTTTATATAAACGTACTTGTGCAGCGTAGACTCTATAAATACGTACATTCGAACGTAGCAGGTAACAGCTAGACTTCGGCCGCTGTTTGTATCCCGTTGTGTCCATTACTTCGATCGGTTGGTACTGGCGCAATTTGTCTCCTACTCTGCTGTGTCACCTAACCGCAGAAATTCAGTCGGAGACTTTAGATAGCATCACGTGAACAACCTTTTCCGAAGCCTTTTCGAGCCTGCTGCTCCCAATAACAACCCAGCTTTTTCCTCATTATACGCCTTTGGTTTCAGACCTTTTCAGTTCTAGCCACTGACCACACAAAACACAGAGAGTCCCAGCAACAACAATACAGCAGCTACGTTGAGACTTACCAACTTCGTCCAACAGTATTCGGCAACCTCCATCTCCGTCGCTGCCAACGTTCTAATGTCAACATCTCTACGTACACAACTCATCCAGCAACTTGCCCAGGTACCAACACTTCAATTTTCGTGAATTACTTCACCATGGATCAACAACGAATATACAACCTTCGAGAACTCCTGTACCAAATGACACTGGTAGTAGCATCACAGCCACAACTTCACGTACGACATGTGCCGCAACCAGCTCAGCATCATTGCTGCAATTTCTTGATACCGTATTTCAGCTACCGTGTACAATTGACTACGAGATTTTCTTCTCAATCTTGTGTCTGTAAACATTCTTCTAACTTCTCATTATAAACTCCTTCACTGCTCCCTTCTTTGCGATTCTTATTTGTAAACACACGCGCCTACATCTATGCCTGTACACACATGCACTTTGTTATACTGACGCCCTGTCTATTATTTTGTATACATGACGTACACACAGACACACATGCTATCACATCAATAAATCTTCTCTTAAATATTCTATTCGGTTGTGTCTCTCTTTTTCCCTGTGGCGCAATGTAATATTCAATGTATATTAATTGTAAGGGCTGCGTGATGTACTAAGGAGCCATTTTCATCACCTCGCTTCGCACGGTCATTACACTAGTACAGAAATTTTCTTCCACTGGTAGATGGGGAAAACCATGAAATTTGGTTGCAGATTCCCTGGACATTCCACTATGTGTTTACTCAGACCTATCTGTCTATACCTTGGGATTCATTTCGAAAGGTATAGAGATACATTGAAAAACGTTGAAGGATGAACACCCGCAAAGGAATCATAAGTTTATTTATCGAATCCTCTGGGTTCAAATAAAATTTGAGCTCAGTGTCTGAAGTGTTTGGTTCATTTTTTTCTTTTGGTACAACTGTTTTCTTTCTGGTCTTTTACAAGTATATCTGCTAAGGATTCCAAAATATCCGTTATGGAAATATTTCAATTGCTTTCGATTATTGTTGTCCGTTGCACCAGGTTTGATACAGGCTTATTTACGCTTGTCAAAAATTCCAACAGTCGCTTTAATAATTAGTCTGAAATTTCTGTTATAACTTATATTGTATCATTCATTCATTTCTTTCAGTTGTTGCTATCAGCTGTATTTGGTAGGTGTATGTTTGTATGTGCGTGCGTGTGTGTATGTGTGTGTGTGTCCCCGTACCTGTGTATTGCTGCAGAATTGTGTGATTGGACCATAGTTATCTAATGTAATTTTGTAAGATTTAATTAACTATTTACAGAAACATATTTAAGTCTTCTACATAAAGGAAGTAATTGTATCGTGATATTCTCATTACTCTTGTGAGAATATTATTGTACTGGATTTATATTACTTTATGCGATTATTGTCTAAAATTTCACGTTTTATGCACCTTTGCTCTATAATGAATCCTTCGTTCGATGCTCCAGTTTCAATTATTATTATTATTATTATTATTATTATTATTATTATTATTATTATTATTATTATTATTAGCATCATCATCATTATTATTATTATTATTATTATTATTATTATTATTATTATTATTATTATTATTATTATTATTATCACTATTATTATTAATACTACTATTTATCACAACAGAAATGAAATAGACAAAGAAAGATCCCAACAATGGCTGAGTAGCTCAGGACTCAAAGCCGAGACGAGGATTTTAATTGCTGCACAGAATCAAAGCCCATCCACCAGAAATTACCAAAAACTTTTAGTGAAAAGAAATACAAGTAATTGCAGAACATGTGGAGATAGAGAGGAAACAATAGATCGTATTGTCACTGGTTGTTAAGTCTCGGCTAAGAGAGAAAATATTCACAGACACGACAGAATTGGGACCTATATACACTGGAAGCTATACCACACTATGGAGTAACAACAGAAAAAAGATGGTATATTCACACGCCAGAAAAGGTAACAGTAAATTACGAAGCAACCATGCTCTGGCTTATGCCATTACAAACACATAAAGAAATTAAGGCCAACAGGCCGGATATAACTGTCAATGATCATCAAGAGAAAATGTGTTCTAATCGATGTATCAATACCAACAGATGACAATGATTCTCTAAAAGAAACGAAGAAACTTTCAAAATACACGATCTTGAAATAGAGGTAACTCGAATGTCGAGTCTAAAAACAGAAACGATTCCTATCATAATAGGCGCATTAAATATGATAAAAGAAACTATTCAGCCAAAAACATAACAAAAACACCAGGACTAATAAGTATATATATCATACAGAAAATAGCACTACTAGGCAACGCACACATCCTACGTAAAACACTTTCAATATACTAAAATTTAGAGCATCACAACAAACCACAGCACATACCCAAGGCATACATAGCTGCGCTCGTTAGTGCAGTGAATGCACGTGATAAAAATAAGGCTACTGAATAATAATAATAATAATAATAATAATAATAATAATAATAATAATTATTATTATTATTATTATTATTATTATTATTATTATTATTATTATTATTATAATAATATCAGTGATGATGATGATGATTTCGTTTATTTACCTCAAGGGTGAAGAATAAAATAACAACAACCACAACTGCAATAATAATAACAATAACCATAACAGAAACACCAGCAGCAAAACCTAAATAGTAGCATAAAACACTGATAATTATATTAGTAAAATTTACGGAATAAAAGCAACAGAATTTGTAAAAATAAAACATTAAAACCATTTATAATAATGGATGCCTTTGTTTTCTTATCCTTTACTTTCGTTCCTTTCATATGCTTTAGATATGTCTATGATATCATTTTTAATGCTTTGAAATAATATAGTGTTCCAATTCAGTATTAAAGTAACGCTGAATGCATTTTATTAGGGAAAGAACTAAAGATCGATATATCAGCTGCAAATTTGCACTTTTTCATTCGATTTATTACATTTATAGTTTAAATATTAGTATTTAAATAGTATTTCCTATATATGTGAATATATTCGGTAATGTTTAATACGTTTCTCCAGAATTAATATCAAATCTAAGGCGTACATATCGATTTTTTCTGCTATCTTTAGAAATGTTATTAGTGCCGCCTCAGAAAAGAACCCGCATGCACAAAATAATACACAATAAATCTCTATGTGCTTCATTTATTTCTTTCATGTATAATACTTTATTCAATATTTTTTTCTGTTTTTCTGTTTTTAATTTTTCACTCTCCGTACGAATACGCAACCTTTCTGTGAACTATATTATAGCGTTTAGTCATATTACTTTGTTAGCTTTCAATCTAATTATAGTTATTAAACCTGAATTCCATTTTCTAGTTAAAATGCACAACTTATAACTAGAATATTTAAAATACTTAATTTGGGTAATTTGCTTTATCGTTCGTTGAAATTGAAATTATTATCGATTTTCAGAAATAGCTTTTTCTGAATTCTATAAATATGAGTAGTCATATCAAACTATAAATTTCCTAGTTAATCCGATTGGAAGAAAACAAAACCAAACGTGATACATGGATTACTGAATTCTTTTAATGAACTTTCTTATTACAGTTAAGACACTTAGCAAATACAAACAGTATCGCACAATATTCTACAATATTTTCTTAAGCGTTTTGTATGATTTCATGAATTTCATAAGTTATTTCAAATAGTCATTAACGTAGCGATTACTACACATTTATATAAATAAAGACAGCAACATATATATGTGCGTGGATGCGTACATTTCCATATAATATATAAAAATCGTATGTTTATATATGTATGTGTACATACATATAAATATATATATATATCTACATATATATATGCATACAGGTGAGTAAACAATCGAAAGAAGGTGACACTCCTTATATTTGGTAGGATTTATATCTGCAATTCAATAAATTTTCGACTTAAATGCAAGTAAGATAACGATTTATAGTTTCGCCCAACAAGCCTACAAAAATTTAAGTTGTATGGAGATGAATCAAGCTGTTATTAAATCATGTGTACATATATATATATATATATATATATATATATACCATATGTTTGCCCATCCTTTACAGCCGCAAGTCCAACTGAAATACGCCTTTTTTTGTTGGTTCTTTGCACTTAACTATCATACACAAATTATAGATAACTCGCTTTGTCAAGATTTTGAATTCTTGGCAAGTAGAAAAGCAAATAACACTGGTCATATTGCATGCTCACCCGGTGGCTTCATGATATCACCACATTCACGATATATTTACTTACAGGCGGATATATGGAGGATAACATATAGAGATTTTTTATATGTCATAGGAATATGTGTAACAATATTTGAAGTTTTTATTGTCACGCAATGTGAGATGCGTTTCTCAGATATTTTGTGATAGCAATTAATCAACAAGCTGATAATCTTGTCTTTCCTGACGTGTTTGGAATATGTGTATGTGTGTGTGCGTTTGTGTGTTTGTGTGTGCGTGTGTGTGTGTGTCTGTGTGCGTTTGTGTGTTTGTTTGTGCGTGTGTGTGTGTGTCTGTGTGTGTTTGTGTGTTTGTGTTTGCGTCTGTGTGTGTATGTATGTTTTATAAATCACTTGTGGGCACGCTGTATTTCGTTATGCAACCATAATATACTATAAATTACATTAAACGATTTTATAAATGAATGTCAGGTTCTATTACGTTGGCAGTATGCTATACATTATTTGTTAACATTATCTATACATATATTCTATAGAAATTACAGCCACCACTTATCATGTTACGACGATTCGCATCCGAGACGTCAGATGTAACAAAAAGTGAGATCGAAGATAAGAACAAAGAAAGGGTAATGGGTATATATATTCCCCATATCGGGGGCGTTTTCCCCTTCATCAGGACCCATATAGCTCTTTAATCATTCCCAGGCACATTGCTTAAGTAGCCATTATATACAGCGGTGAAACTTTATTGGATATAACAATTTTACATATTAAACGGATTACAAGTTATGTTGAGATCAAGAAACAATAAATTAGTTTAAACAAAGACGGAAGAAAGGAAGGAAAATAGATGTAAAATTAACCAATACAGAAACTGTTTGATACTTGCCAACTGAAAAATAGTCGGAGAACAAAACCGCAAACATTACTTTGGAGGCAAAACTTAAAGAGCGGTGTACTGTAAGAAGTGGTTGTATGCCGTATGCATTTTTGCTTAAGTGAGTTTGACATACCACTGCAAAACTCATGTGTATGTGTGTTATTGTGTGTGTTTCTGTATGTGTTTCTGCGTGCGCGCGCGTGTGTTATGTATACAGAAACAGGTAGAAAATTACAGTGCAGTTAACGGTTTCTAATTGCCAGTCAGGTGAATTAAGAGAATGATATATATGCAGGCTGCGTAAGATATTTGAGGACAGATTTGTGTTTATAATTTAAAAAAAAAACAGATATATGATAACAATAGCTATACTTATCAAAAAATACTATGAGGATGAAAATAAGCGTTCGTTGTTACAATGTTATTCGATAACGCCACGTTCAAGTCCAACAAGTGCTTCTGTATGAGAACTAAATAATCTACATGCTCCAATCAAGTAGTCCTAGTCCATTTTGGACATTACTTTGACTATGGTAGCTTTTATAGAATCTTCGTTGCTACGATCGTATTAATTGACCTCTCTCCCTCAACAACGCTCTACATGCAATAGTCCACTGAAATGAGATCAGAGGAATAAGGAGGCCAAAGGGTAAGGGTTATGTGATCAGAAACATTTTCAGCCATCCATTCTTGTGTGACTAGAGACATATGTGATAGTAGAGAGCCTCACTGAAATACATATGCCTTTCCATTGCATATACCGTCTATTCAGGGTTTAAAAATTATTTCCCGGACCTCAATGTGGGCGGCAGAGTTAACTCCAAGGTCTTGGGGTAAGAAGTAAGGATGCATCACATGACCTTCATTGCTTACAAACTCTAAAACCATGATTGTTGCGGGAACTTTTGTATGCATAACACTTGGAAATTCAGAAGGGTCTGCACATACCCATTCATTTATTCTGTTAACTTTTTGATGTTGGTCGAAGTTTTTCTTTGAGAAAAACAAAATCAAACCTTCTGCTGGAATTTTCAGTTTGTTTAAGAGCCTTTAGATCTGATGTAGTTATGTTCTTTTGCTTTTTCATACAAATTGACATTTCATCATCATATAAGACTTATATCTGATGTCTTCGTGGATAACATATCTGACTATTCCATCTGACTCGTGGAGATCTTTTGCAATTGACCTCATGGACTTTTGGTCATTGAAATCAATGGTTTCTTGAACTTGCTGGATAAATTCAGGTGTTCTGATGATTTCAGAGCGTTTAAAATGCTTTTTATACTTTGATACTTGTATTATGTGTCAGTCTTTCTTCTCTAGCTCCTTACAAACTTTGCCAACAAAAGATATGGTAACATTTATAACTCGAGATATTTCTAAATCACTTTGCTCAACCTTTATAACCACAATAACAACATGTCTCTTCATTTGTCCAGTAAGCTGATGTCTGCCATACAGAGTTAGTAGAAAATGCAGCAATGACCCCAAAATGGTATGTCCTCATATACCTTACGCACCTTGTATACAATATGTATGGTTGTGTATATGAGTGTGTGTGTAACATGTATATGTTCATCTGTGGTATGTTCTAATGTGTATATGTGTATGTATCTGTGCGTGTATTATGAATGTATACGTATGTATAAATACACATTATCACTCACTCTCATCACCATATACATATATACTTAACTACCTACCTACTTACATACATACATACAAATATTTTCCCTCATTTGTATCTTACTCTTTTCTAATGTAAGTTACTATATATCCTTTAGGCTTTTTGCTATAACAAACTAACGAAGTCATGTTCAGTTTCATGTAACAAATTTGTTTGTCTATATATTTGTCACATTTTTTTGTCTAATTCACTGAACCCCTGATAGGTACTTAATATAGGATTTTATTTCGTGATAATTTGTGTAAATGCCATGTCACATTTTCAAATATAGATTTATATTTCACGCGAAAACTTTATGGAATATCATACATCAGATATTCTTCCCAATATTTCTTAATATTGGAATTTTTTTTAATTGTCACTATTGGTAGGCAAAGAAGCATAATTGCAAACTAATTGTCATAGGACACCACTATAATTGAACTGTGATAACAGCGATAAACTCCAACTGATATATAATATGTGAACGCAACATCACGTTGGGAACAATGAAAATTGTCATATCGGTTAAAATATATATTCAATACTTGTGATTTTACCTACGCGCATAAGATTACAGATTCCAGGTTTCAGTAGATGCTAAGGACCACAACATTCTCTCAAGTAACTATACCTCTGTTAGTTACCGTTTTAAACATTGCAGTTAGCTAATTGGGAGCCATATTACTGCTACTACCGGAAGATAATCCCTCCCAACCTTGGCAAAAATGACACCAAAGAGTTCATTTCTAAAATGATTGATGATCATGTCTCTGACCAGTATGCAATTTTAAATTGACCCCCCCCCCCAAAAAAAAAAAATATACCGCATGTTTGTATTTTATAATCAATTTTTCCTTTCTTATAAATGTCGAAAGGGAACAGAAGTCAACTCGCAATTCTACTTTTATTCCAATAACTTCATATCTGCAATTCCTTCTCCAGAGAATCAAGCGTTCACTTACGAACCGTCCCACGTTCCTACCATTGACATCTTTTAAGAATATGTCCAGCCCCAAAATTGATATCATCGGTTGCATGACTTCCAAGAAATAGTGTGCTAAAGTTTACTGAACCATATTGCAATAACCATACTTTTATGTTGATGGACTTTGTGAAGCTGTATCACTCACCAGGAATTTCCTCAGAGTTCTTTCCAAATTATTAAGAAAGTAAATTCTAGTTTCTTTCAACGAGTAAACCTGAGTGGATTTACATCATTTACATTTTCTTTTAAGCAACAATATGTAACGCTGAAGACACGGTCAACAGAAAAAATACAGAGAAAGGAAACAACGTGTCAGGAAATACCAAAGTATTTAATGATGGATAGGACGAATGAGTATGCCTGTAATCCATCAAGATTTAATAGGATGGATGTAGCGGAGAAATAGTAATAGTTGTATAGAAGGTGCAATTGTCCGATCGCGCGCGCGCACACACACAAACACACACCCACACACAAACGCACACATATATATGTATACAAAAATGAGTTTGCATGTGTGTGTACATGTGTATGTGTGAACACGTCTCTATGTGTGTGCACGTGTGTATGTGTGTGCACTTATGTATGTCTGTGCACGTGTGTATTTGTGTGCACATATGTATGTGTGTATACTTGTGGATGAGTGCGCACGAGTGTGTGCGTGTAGCGACGTTGTGTAGGGACTGATTTATACAAAGTTTGATTGCTACATATTTATCAACTCTAGATATCTCATAGCAGAACTTTCCCCTCGTCATATACATACATATTCAAATCTGTACAAACACATATAAATATATTTACATGTAAATATGCAATAATTATTTATATGTATCTATATTATCAACAGAAGTAGTGTTGGTACCGAGAGGTAATATGAAGCCCACTTAAAATTGGATGTTTTCTAAGAACAAATTTTACTCCAGTAGATGCCATATGAGAAACTCTCATATTAGATTTCATACCGCTTTTATACCGCTAGATATATCCTCACTGTCTCCAGCGTCGGGACCACCAAATCACGTGATTTCGACTTTATTTGGTCTCGTCAATGATGGATGCTCCACTTCAAGAGAGATCATAGAGACTCATCTCCGAGTTAGTGATATAAAGAAATATAGTGCCAGAAGAGACACTGTATTCGCGATTAGATAGTGCGCTTGTTACAAATAGATATATTAGCGACAGAATTAGTACTGATACCGATAGGTGATATATATCTTTATTTAAACATAGATGTTTTGTTAGAAAAAAAAACGTTATTGTGGTAGATACGAAAAGGGAAATTCTTATATTCGCATTTGGAGCAAAATTCACGCTTGTTTATGACTAGCGGGGAAATGAATGCCCGGCATACCCAGTGCAGATGGCACCAGATCATATGATTTTGACCTTCGTTGGTCTCGTCGTTGATGGACGAATGACTGAAAGCAATATTTAAGACAAAGGAATGTTGAAACCACACGGTGTGGTGGTCTCCGAGCGCCGTAAAAATCCATGTTTATATGGACACACACACACACACACACACACACATACATACACGCACACACACACACACATACATGCACGTACACACACACACACACACACACATTTATATATATGTTCTTTTATTATTTTACGAGTTTTAGTCATGTGACTGTGGCCATGCTAGAGCACTGCCTTTAGAAAAATAAGTCGACCCCAGGACTTATTCTTTGTAAGCCTAGTACTTATTCCATCTGTCTCTTTAGCCGAACCGCTAACTCACGGGGACGTAAACATACTAACATCGGTTGTCAAGCGATGGTGGGGGGGGGACAAACACGCAGTCACACATTTCTCTCTCTCTCTCTCTCTCTCTCTCCACTCGGGGAGACTACATCCGGAACCATGCAGTTGGGAAGCAAGCTTCTTACCACACAGCCACTCCTAGAAAGTTAAAAGCCTATTTATTTCATTACGCATGGGGTTCCCAATGTTTAATTATATTGAAGCTCCTTGAACAACACGGAGCTTATATAAAAGCGATGTATGTTTTCCTTGGCTGAGAGAGCAAAGTCTCGCTTGACTCGGGGATCATTTCAAATTCCAGCGAAAATGTACTCAGTTTCTGCCCTCATCTAAAACGTTTCCCACTTCAGACTTGGAATTCCACGTTCGTCAAATAGACTCGGCACGGTTTTGACCGTAGTGATATTCGAAGGACTAAACTGCTCTTGTGCTCTTGTTCGCCGAATATATGAACTACTAACGATATATATATATATATATACATACAGAGAGAGAGAGAGAGAGAGAGAGAGAGAGAGAGAGAGAGAGAGAGAGGGGGTGGAGGCGTACGTGTATATAGATATATCTAAGCACACGCACTCATATTAGCACATGCATACACACACATACCAGCATACTCACAAACACAAACCTATATATAAGATAGATAAATGCTTCTGGTGTAGCATTTACTGCTAGTTCGATAAGTACCTACACCAGTAATATCTGAAACATCAGTATTTCATGTTGAAGTTTAACAATACACTAAGGTTTAATTACAGTAAATAGGTAACAGTTTGAACGGAATTTTGCATAAAAATTTGCCAGGGCAATATATTAATATGTTTAAATATGATTCGATTTTTAGATGCTTAATGGATTTTCTGTTGATGTTAATTAGCTTCAGGAAAGATTTTAGCAACTTCAGGTAAATTGGTTGTTGGAAAGAACGTAAAATGTCTTGGAGTTTTAATTTATCATCAAGATGAATGCTTCACGTTCCAAGTGTTCAGGCGATTTCTAAGGCATATTCTTTCTGCGTTGCTTGCTATATTCATCTTTTTCACACTCTCAATTATATTATTATATTATTCTCACCTACATTATTATATACACGTGCTTGTGTGAGTATATATATATATATATATATATATATATATATATATATATATATATATATATATATAT
>NC_068988.1:36399242-36400208 GCF_001194135.2 Octopus bimaculoides
AATGTACGAAAAAAACAACAACAGACGAGGACAGGTGGTGTAAACAACAAAAGTATGTATTAGTTTGACGCTCGGGAATACAGATAGTCTTTAACGTTTCGAGCTACGCTCTTCAACAGTAAGAATACGGAGAAAACAAGGAGAAAAACACGGAGAAAAAAATGAATGGTGCTTGGTCAACGATCTATCATGATATATATATATATATATATATATATATATATTCATATTCCTCTACATCCTACACACAGATAGATGATAGATAGACACCAAAATATATGCATCCAGTTTTGTGTATAAGGATATATGCATAGATGTATAATGTATTTTGTTTTCTCTTTTCTCTTCACTTTTCAGATGTGTATTGGTCACGAACAACCGAATATTTATCTTTGCTTATGTACCTGTGCTCTACGAGTTGATATTAGTTTCTCCAATATTCTGGAGGACAGGTTATTTTCAATGTTTCCGTACGTTTACATTTTAGATGCATTACGTTTGTTAGACCAGTGCTTCCACTTAACAATCATGTTGCAAATATTGATGACAATATGTCGACCCGAGAATAAGACCAACATATAATCATGTTGATATCATTTTCTCCTGGCATATGTCCATTTTTAATTTAAGTAATTTGTACGAGACTTGGCAATACTATTGTGATAACATTCATAATTCACTTCTCCTCCTATTATCTTCGGTGTTTCTTTTTACAAAAAGCATATTCCCCTGAAATTTCAAATGAGTATTTTTTTCTATCCCTGACTTTTATTAAAAGCGTATGAGCAGACTAGCACAAACGGGTAGATCTACAAATTGATTGGCATAAATATATGTATATATGTATGTATGCATGTACATAAAGATAGATAGATACACACAGAGATACATCAACCCCATATATGTGTGTGTGTATCTATCTATCTACCTATCACTCTATTTGCATATGCATATATATATTTATAT
>NC_068988.1:36400466-36402152 GCF_001194135.2 Octopus bimaculoides
AAATAGATGTATGTATGTATGTATGTATGTATGTTTTTACGTATGTATGTATGTATGCATGTATGAATGTGCATAAAGATAGATAGATACACAGACGGATACATGTAGACACACATATAGATGCAACCCCATATTTGTGTGTATCTATCTATCTATCTACCTACTTCTCTATTTACGTATGGTTATATGTATGAATAAATACTGATTTGGTCATGTGTACCCATGCTCTACAATGGGCAATTCAAATCATGGATTATACATGAAAAGAGGTAACCGAAATACGTTTCGTAATAAATAGATAATGTTCAGTAGAAGTGCTTGCTATTCGTGATAGAAAATACGAGGCAAAAATGCTTTCAATAATTACCAAATCAGTGCGCTGTGAATATGATACTTGAGTTTGCCTTTGACCTAACCATTGCTATACACTTACTTTCTACAAAATTTAGATTCTTCAATGAAAATATGACACTATTTCACAAATATTTTGGAAAGGAAATGTTTGGTCTTTTAAATCGAGCCCCAATGCTTCAGTTGTACTGATATACCCAATTACAGTACCATAAACGAAATATACTTTATGTTCTCTATAAAAAAAATACCATGCTCTATTACAATAGAATGGTATTTTAGATAATGCCAACACAGATATACTATACCTGAAAACGCAAACTCTCGTTACAGATACAAGGAATTCGATCATGTATTGATTTTGGTTTCGCTGACTTCCAGTAACACTGTATATAGGATTATACGACCCAAACAAATATTTTATACAAAATAGTGAGTTATAAAGCATTACATGTATATATCCAATGCGCTTTGTTATTCTACAAACACAGTCGTGACTGTAAAGCTGTTATTAGAAATCTCCCTTCAACCACTTTCCACGTGGTATTGAAAAATCTACGATAAGCTCGACAAAAAAAAAAGGAAAAGAAAAAAAAACTCGTGTTCTTTTATATATGCGGTACATTTGAAAATAACGCTGGTCTAGATATATGGTTTATAAATTGGACTGGGTATCAAATATATGAATACATATATGTGTCTGAGTGTTGAAACATATATATATATATAGGGAGAGATAGAGAAATAGAGTGAGAGAGAGAGAGAGAGAGACAGACAGACAGACAGACAGACAAACAGTCAGACAGATGAGAGAGAAAGATGCTTCTGTGAATATATGCATACGCACAGTATACTACCAGCATATTACAACTAAGTATTGCTTTAACTAACTCTGAGTTCGATATAAGATATACGGCATTCCCATCCGCCTACACGTTTACATACCTAGATTGTAGGATTCCAATGTGTATTGTAAAAAAGTAAATTCTTTTTTCTTTCCCTCCTTTTAGTCGGAGAAATCGAAAACTAGACTCATTCTTTGTAAACCTGGTACTTATTCTATCTGTCCCTTCTGCCGAAACCCCAGGTTACGGGGACGTAAACACACTCCAACATCGGTTGTCAAACATAGACACAATGAAACACACATAAATATATACATTTATATACGGCGGGCTTCTTTCAGTTTCCTTCTACCAAATCTGTTGACAAGGCTTTGGGTCGACCCGAGTCTATATCAGACACTTGCCAAAGGTGTCGGAAGCATGCCGTTGGGAAGTTAGCTACTCACCACACAGCCACACCTGCGCCTATATATACATACATATATATATA
>NC_068988.1:36402442-36405490 GCF_001194135.2 Octopus bimaculoides
GTGCCTCTGTGTGTGTGTGCCTCTGTGTGTGTGTGCATGTGTGTGTGTGTGTGTGTGTGTGTGTGTGTGTGTGTAGTCAGTGTGCGATGGATAAATTATCCCCATTTTATATATTTAACTTCGCCTATGCGCAGTTTGCTTTTGATTTTGTAGACTACACAGTATAGTAGGGTCAGTTGGGCACTGTCTGTTAGAAAAACAACACCATCATGCAATCTGAGATATACCAAGCGTATATAAAAATCAAACATCCAGTCAGTATCATGGTGTCTGGAGGGATCACTAGCGATGGCGACGTTATGCCTCCATTCAGCTACCCATAAATTTCGGGCATAATTTGTCAATTTATGTATGAAATTACTTTTTCTGATATACGATTCGTTTATCCGGTTCACCCATTTTTGCAACTTGTTCACTTTTTAATCATGTATTATTTTCTCTCTGAATTTATTTTCAAAGCAGTTGACTTCGACGTCAGTTGCTTTTAGGCTGTACATTACGTGGTATTGTTTATGACGATTTCCCTATCATAACAGAAGCTCATTGTTTATATTTTACTATATATTCTACAGCTTCAACCGAGTGAAGGCGCATGGCTGAAAATCTGGAGCGTCGGGCTCACAGTCCCGAGACAATGAGTTCGATACCCGGACCGGGCTGTGTGCTGTGTTATTTCACGTTGCTCCAGTTCGCCTAGCTGTAGAAATAACTTGCGACATCATTGGTGCCAAGCTATATTGACTTTTGATTTTCTCTTGGACAACATCGGTATCGTGGAGCGGGATGTCTGTTATGCATGGTCGACTGTTGATGTTCCATAAACAACCTTGCCCTTTTTGTGCCTTGAAGGGTAACTTCCTAAGTGCAATTCCATGCTCATTCAAGAACGGAGTCTATCTATGTATCTATTTATCTATCTATATATATATATATCCGATTCCTGGATCGGGCGGTGTGAAGTGTTCTCGAACAAGACACTTTATTTCACGTTGTTCCAGCTCACTCAGCCGTAGAAACGAGTTGTAACGCCACTGGTGTTAAGCTGTATCGGCTTTTGCCTTTCCCTTGTATAACAACGGTGGAAAGGAGAGGGGAGGCTGGTATGCATGGGCAACTGCTGGTCTTTCATAAAGAACCTTGCCCGGACTTGTGCCTTTACACAATTCACAACCAGTATTGCAAATTACACAAGCACTGCAAAGCCCAGTACCACTAAATCTAGAATTGTTCTATTCTACAACCTACTCAACAATGGTTAATATATAATACTATTCTTTCGATGAAAGTTGGTAGTCAAACAACCACCTTTACATTAATTGACATTTCTGAACATTTTTTCGTAAAAATGAGCGTATATATATAAATATGTCAATGCGTGTATGGGTGTGTTAATGTGTGTAATTGCGTGAGGTAATAACCAGAATAATCTATCATTAACTAATGCAAACATATATATGCCAAGAATACAGACTCTTTATGAGATACATTTAAAACATTATTATTGTATCAGCATAACATGTCCTTAACAACATTTCAATTGTATCTCAGACAATATTATGAAAATTAACGAGAAGAAAACAACTCTAGAAACAATTACAGAGATGAAGAATCATTATGTTATTTTAGTACAAAAGCTCTTGCTGAAACAACATATACGATGTAAAGAACAATGTCACTACAATTGAAAAGACGATATTGTGTCTGGAAATGTTACACCATTGATGATATCATGACATCCAAAGTACATGATTACTCACCGTAAATAAGTGGTTTTAAGACATCAATATATAAAGAAAATAATTTTAAAAAATTATTCATATACATATGATTATATATATAAGTATATACATATATTTATACACACGCATACATATAAATGTGTATACATATATATATTATATATACACACACACACACACACACACACACACACACACACACATATATATATATATATATATATACATATACACGTATGTATGTATGAATGCATGTATGTATGTGTGTATGTATGTATGTAAAACACTAAGATTTTTATCAATGGAAACAAGCTTCAGTGATGATATGACTAATATAAAGCACTATTGTATTGGGAAGACATTATCTTAAGTTAATTGAAACAAGATCTACTTATTGTCATTCTTTGCCAGTCTCTTCAATTTGGAGAGAAGTTTACTCTTAACGTTAGTGATATTTATTTGCATGAATCTCTTAGATTGCCTTTAATTATTCACTTCTGTATTCTCCGAACGTTTACATTTTGGATTGTGCATAATCGCTTGTTTATATGTGTTTTCTAATGCCAGGAACGAAATTTCTAGATAAATGAATTATGTCTGCATTCCAACAAATCCATTTGCTTTCAAGAAGCACGGATTACGCTATATAACAGGACTGGTTTTCTTCGCATTTGCACATATTCAATTTCCTGAAAGCACTCAACTAAGCTTCTGTGATCCACTTTCACATATATATCTAAATACTTGCATTGTTGCTATAGAAATCGCGTCACTTGAATCTATTCAAAGATTTATCTTGTGACCGTTTATTTTCATTTGTCTCATACACTCAGCAGGCATTCTTTACAGTGATTTCTCTGTATGAAATTTAGCTTTTGGTTATCTTCCTACTTCACTAGAGCAATGTAGTGAGTATATTCTCAATGGAATATACCGAATGATTGTTCAATTTTCTCCATAGAGACCTTCTAGACAACACACATACATAACCACTCACGGCCACGTACGACACAATATTTAACATACCACTAGCTTATGCTAAAATAAAATTGTGTTTCCGTTCAGAATCTTTCGAACAATGTTGTAGTCATTCACGACAGTCTAAATTATTTTCGTTGCCTTCGATGCAGGCGTGCTTATAGGGAAAGTAGGTTCCTTCCCAACGACAGAGTTCTATGTTCAGTTTTACTGCGGGACACATTGGGCGAGTGTTTTCTTTTATAGCCTAGGACACACCAAAGCCTTGTGATTATATTCAGCACGTGGGAGCTGAAAGATGTCCGTCATATATTTGTATATATATGTATAT
>NC_068988.1:36406889-36407628 GCF_001194135.2 Octopus bimaculoides
GCGTGTGTGTGTGCGTGGTTTGGTGGTTTATCTGTTAGTGTGTATGTGTGTGTTTGTGTGTGTGTGTGTGTGTGACATAGTGGAAGGAATTAGTAGCAGGAATAGTTAGTGGGTGCTTATGGACAATGGTCAGTGGAAGGTCAGCAGGCAGTTTTTGGGTATGTGTGTGTTTGTGTGTGTGTTTGTGTGGGGTTGCAGGTGTTGAGTACGTGTGCGTGTGTGTGTGTATTTTGTACGTGCGCGTGTGTGTATGTGTATGTTTTCGTGCGTGCGTGTGTGTTTGTGCGTATGTGTATGTTGTGCATATGCCCATGTGTGTTCGTGTGTGTATGTGTGTGTTTATGTGTGTGTGCGTGCGTATGTGTGTGAGAGCGTAAGGATGTGCCAGGTATGTGTGTTAGTTTGTGTGTGCACTCCTGTGTGTGTGTGTGTGCATATGTATGCGGCTGTGTATGTACGTGTATGTAGGCGTGCGCGTATATATGGGTGTGTATGTGTGTGTCTCTGTGTAGGTAAGGCTGTGTAAGGTGTGTGTCTCTACCACTGTACGTGTGTGTGTGTATATATGTGCGTTCGTCTATATGTGTGTGTGAGGGCGCGCATATATGTTTGTCATGTGTGTGGGCGGTATATATGAAAGGTGTGTGGGAGGTGTGTGTGTTAGGTGTATGGGAGGTATGTGAGGTATGTGTGAATGGGGGTATGTATGGGTTGTCAGGTATGTGGGAGGTATGTGTGA
>NC_068988.1:36408503-36410001 GCF_001194135.2 Octopus bimaculoides
CAGAGGTAGTGTTGGTGATGAAGGGGCAGGTGTGACAGCGGGATACATATATAAGTGTGATCATTGTGCGTGTGCATATATATGTTTGTTTGCGTGCCTCTGTACCCACTACCGCTACCATTTAACAAATGGTCTGCTGTCAATGTGTTTACCAGTCCGTGATCCAGCTTTTAGGCAAAAGAGAACGATTGAATAAGTAGCAGGATTTTAAAAAGCGTAGGTAGGTCCATTCATTCGACTAAAACGTCTTCAAGGAGATGCCCCCGCATGTCAGATGTCTGACAACTAAAACAAGTAGACGAAAGAAGGTGAAAGGTAATTGTCATGATAAACTTTGATTAATTTAAAATGTCATCGAAACTGTCGAGAGAATGTATAAATGAGTTATGCCCATGCTACTCAACGACCTCTTACAATCAAAGGATATAAAGACAACAGTAACAACTTTGTAATACCCCACACAATGCTAGGCAGATTTTTCACCGATACATTTTCCACTAATATATGAATACTGAACTTACAATCGCTGGCACATAATTTTGACAGATATTGATTTCGTAGAAATATTATCGATGAAAAACATGTTTAACACTGCTTCACGTTTTACTTTAAAACGTTTCCAATGATTTTAGGCCTTCACTATATTATTGTGTTATTTAATTTTTAAATAAATGAACATACCTAACTAATATCCCGTACACGGTTTATCAAAATAGTATCTCGATAGTATACAATGAAAGCATTCGATGCAATAAATATATGAATATGGATTAATAGTTTTAAAATATATGCAAAGAAATAATCTCATGGCATGATAGTTACTAATAATTTATGCATTTCATTGAGTACTGTTGCCTATTCTGAAATCTATTTATAAGTAGCCATAAAGGAACAAGTTATAGGTTCGTATCATCTCTAAAGAAAGAGTATTAACTTCAAAACATTTCTAACACTGCTTCACATAGTTTCATCAATTAATTTTCTTTAATATTTTTCCAAAATAATAAAATATTGCTACTTGAGCTAACGTCATTCAGGCGGCTTTCACAAGGTCGGCATTTATCGCAACGCGTTTTGGGCTGATACTTTAAAATATAACACATAGATATACTTTAACAGATATAATATGTAATTATTCTAGTTGGATAAGAAGACAATGGAGGAAATCCAGAGATAGTATTCATGAACTATTAGACATTATGTTATGTCTATTTATTTATTTTAAACAGTTCAGATGACATATAAAGACATGTATAAAGTATTAGTAATTTCTAAAGACCAGTTTCTTGCAGTAGTTTCAGGTCACAGTACCCCATATGTTATTTCCATCTTTTCAGTGTATTATAGTAAACTGTAGATAAAATTAGGGTACTTGAGTATGTTTCTAGGTTTCGTCAGAGAGTTTTATAAGATAGTCCAATAAGTTCATAGGGTTAATTTATGCATATATAAATATATAGGTCCTAAACTATAAACATATCATATATTTATATATAAT
>NC_068988.1:36410011-36410745 GCF_001194135.2 Octopus bimaculoides
AACATATTTATATATGTATGTATCTATATTTGTATGTATGTATATATATGTATTTCTCTTTTTATGCATTCTCTAATCGAAATATTGTACTACACCTACTAATAACTAATTCTGTTATAAGTATGTACATCCATATATACATGCATATGTGTATGTATATATAAACGTATGGGTGTGTATGTATATATGTAAATGTATATATATATTTATATATGCACAAATTAGCCCTATGAACTTCTTGAATTATCTTATAAAAGTCTTTGACGAAGCCTAGAGGCATATCCAAATACCCTAATTTTATCTACAAATTATTATAATACACTGAAAAGATGGAAATAACATGTGGGGTACTGTGACGTCTTGGCTGAAACAGCTGCAAGTAACAGCTCTTCTTTCTCTATTCTAGAAAATACTAATACTATACACATGTATTTATATATTATCTGATTTGTTTAAAATAAATAAATAGATACAATATAATGTCTAACAGATGATGAATTCTGCATCAGGATTCCCTCCATTTTCTTCTTGCCATATCAATTAAGTGTAAAGCCACGTACTAGCCTCGCCTAATAATTATAATCAGTAGGCTGATTGCCACGCAATAACCAACACTTGTGTATCAATTAGGCATTCTACTAGCAGTATATTGGATAGATACATTCCCTTAGTTGGTTGGATTCACAACCTCTAACCTCTACATATATTTACATATATATATATATATATATATA
>NC_068988.1:36410997-36413102 GCF_001194135.2 Octopus bimaculoides
TATATATATATAGTAATCCTTCGACTATCGCGGGTTTTACGTTCCATTTTCCTCCCAGAGGAATAATTAAAATCTAAAAAAAGTATGTATACCTATTGCCCGCAGAAACCCGCGATATACTGAGGAGTCCGTGATATAGATTTACATATATTAGCTAGAAAAATCGGCGATATACTGAGGGCGCGATAGGTGAACCGCGATATGGCGAGGGATTACATATACAGTTATGACTGTCTAGTGCTCTGATATTTCCAATCAATATGAGATATCTGGATATTTTAATATTTAATATTACAGTGCTTAGTGCGCCGACATATTATTTATTAGCTCTAATATTATCACAAAATCATGTCTTACAGATATAAACAGGAATTCTGATAATGTCTACGTTTTGTATAATATAAAGATATAACGAAATATCTGAATCTTAGTTAAGCGTACATCAATTTTAGTGATTGAGCTGTTTTAGTTTTTGCCTTGGATCAATAAACGTCTTCCGATATCAAGTTATCGCGTAAGTAGTTATTTGATCTTGAATCTTCTCACCTTATAATCAATAATACTTCTCATTGGTTTATAATAATGTCCTATTTTACTTGAAGCTGTTTAGTCCCAAATCGGTCTTGTTATCACTGATCATATGATCAAAAGAGCAAAAATCGAACAGGGCAATAAATAAAAATCAACAAATAAATCAATGCTCTCCGATATGACATAGAAATACTCAAACATTTAAGCAATAATCATATAAAATTCCTTACGAAGAGAACGACGATGACAAAATATGAATTTAAACTCTGATCACCAACTTACTGAAGTAATGGAGAAGAAAAACAATGTAGACAAAAAAGCGCGCATACGCTGCTTCGAAAAACAGTAATAACATGTTCTTCAAAAATAATGACATGTTAAAAAATAACCCAAAGATATTCTATACACAGACTGGAAATAGCTCAATCAAAATAAATAACTCCTCAGAGTACGGAGAACTTGTGTTTTGGCTTCAAGTTTAACCTGATGAGATACGTAACTGAGGGAGAGAGCATGTCTCTCTACACCTCATATTCCCTCCCCAGGAGATCTTTAAAAAGATGAAAAGATCTTGACCGAAGACGAAAATGTTTTTCCTCAATGCTTTGAATTTCATATTCACAATACCTTTTTGCGCATTAGCCACTTAGCAGAAGAACACTGCATGATCTGCCATATTAGAAGTGGGCGGTGAATTTGGCCAATAGTTAGATACGACCGACATGTGAGAGCAGCAAATTGACAGCTTTTCGTATCAGCAATGTCAGGGTACTGCACGAACGTGTTCTGACTCTGCTAGTTTTCAGATATACACATGCGGAGGCACCTCAATGATTTTAGGGGTTATCTCAGACAGGCATTGCCCATCAGTAACACTGTATGCCAAAGATTGCTGGAAGTTGTTTCTGGTAGATGCAGCCCCCATATCTTCCGATACAAACAAGATTATTCTTCCTCGTTGATACGCAGAGAGTGCCGGAGAATCTATTCCATCTTACAATCTGCAAGGGCTCTATACATTACGACGTAGCATTTCTACCGGCCGCATTAAAGATTAACACAAGGCCACTAATTTTAGGAGCAGAGATTATTGATTGCATAACTTCCCTGTACTTTACTGGTACTTAATTTCTCGACCACGCAAGAATGATGGGCTAAGACACGCCGCCATTTTCAAATTTAATCGCTGACAAAAATACCGTTAAGCATTTTATTCGTCTTCTGAAGATATCTGACAGTATGCAACCCCATCATTTAATATTTGGAGCAAGGGCAGTGGTTTTGGTTCGAGGAGTGTAGTAAATATCATTCATATCAGTACATGTATGCTTCTCTATCTCATTGATACTGTAGGATACTTCGGAATTCAGGGCATAAAATACAGGGAGAAGTGTCATGTGATTTCATTTTCATGCTCTAACTAGACTGGCAATAAAAATAATAATGATAATAATAATAATAATAATAATAATAATAATAATAATAATAATAATAATAATAATAATAATAATAATATTAATAATAATAATAATAATAATAATAATAATAATAATAATAATAATAATAATAATAAT
>NC_068988.1:36413554-36413883 GCF_001194135.2 Octopus bimaculoides
TGCCCATAGCTATAAATAAGGTGGCATCAATTATTATAAAGTACATGACGCACTCCATGAAGAAATGGCAGACAGTGCTACAGCTCCAAACAAAAGAGGGACTTGTGAGAACGAAATCCATCCCCATTAGAAGAGGAATATTCCGGGGAGACACGCTCTCTCCACTCATATCTTTAACTGAATTGCTAAATAGAACTGGATGCGGATACAAATGTTACGGAAAAACAATGAGCCACCTTTTATATATGGATGACCTAAAATTATACGCCAGAAATGACAAAGAGCTGGAAACACTACTACAGACAGTACATGGCTTTACCAAGGAAATA
>NC_068988.1:36413893-36414189 GCF_001194135.2 Octopus bimaculoides
GAAATGACAAAGAGCTGGAAACACTACTACAGACAGTACATGGCTTTACCAAGGAAATAGATATGATATTCGGATTAGAAAAATGTGCCAAAGCAACCTTGAAAAGAGGAAAATTAATTAAAAGTAGCAACATCACACTATATAAAGCCAATGAAATAAGAGAACTAGACGAAAGCCAGCCATACAAATATTTAGGAGTCATTTAGGAGTCAATGAACTAGATAGGACACAACACACACAAATGAATGAAAAAATAAAGAAAGGTCAATACTAAAAACAGAGCTCAATGCTAAAAA
>NC_068988.1:36414199-36415799 GCF_001194135.2 Octopus bimaculoides
GAAATCATACTACCTAACAAATACGAAGACGAAGAAGAAGAAACGACAAAAGCTATAAAACAAATGAAATCCAAACTAAAACTACAACATCAACAGACCATGATAAAACGATGGCAAGAAAAGCCCCTACATGGTAAATACTGGGTTAAACTAAATGCAAAAGAAAGAGACAGAGAAAAATCCCAGCAATGGTTGAGAAGCTCAGGACTCAAAGCAGAGACTGAAGGATTTTTAATTGCTGCACAAGACCAAAGCCTCCCCACCAGAAATTACCAAAACATATAATGAAAAGAAACATAACAAGTAACTGTAGAATATGTGGAGATGGATAAGAAACAATGAATCATCTTATCTCTAGCTGCCCAGTCCTGGCTAAGAAGGAATATATTCACAGACACGACAGAGCTGAGACCTATATACACTGGAAGCTATGCCAACACTATGGAATAACAACAGAAAAAAGATGGTATAAACCCACGCCAGAAAAGATCACAGAAAACGAGAAAGCAACTATACTCTGGGATATGCCAATACACCCACAGATAGAGAAATTAAGGCAAATAGACCAATATAGTTGTCAAAGATCATGAAGAAAAAAATGCTTTCTAATTGATGTATCAATACCAGCAGATGACAACGTTTCCCTAAAAGAAATGGAAAAACTTTCAAAATACAAAGACCTGGAAATAGAGGTAACTCGGATGTGGAATCTAAAAACACAGACAATTCCTATCATAGTAGGTGCCTTAGGTATAATAAAAAAAATATTCAGACAAATACATAACAAAAACACCAGGACTTACAAATATATATAACATACAGAAAATTGCACTACTGGGCACTGCACACATCCTACGCAAAACACTTTCAATACAGTAACCATAAGAGCATCACAGCAAACCACAGCACATACCCAAGGCACACAGAGATGCACTCGGTAGTGAAGTGAAATCACGCTAAAAAAATAAAACTACTGAACAATAATAATAATAATAACAATAATAATAATAATAATAATAATAATAATAATAATAATAATAATAATAATAATAATTCTTTCAACGTTATAACAACAACAAATACCCTAATGCAGTACCAGGCACTGGCTCTCATGGATTTTGATCTTAACTGAATGGAAGTGTCATCATGTACATTGTTTGTCTTGGTATAAAAGTTGGGCTGCAGCAAATTGACTACTCAGTACCACAGATTTGCTTGTCAGTTATGTGACCTTAACTAGTTTAGCATGTTCTTATTGGCTGACAATATGCGCATCTCTGACCACGAGCAGAAGTAGTGGGGAGAATGATAGCCATATATTGAGAGAAATTATTTGGGGTTTCAATCATTCACTTCTAGTAATATTGGCGTCTTCTCATCATCCTTAAAACAAAGCTTATTCAAGGACCGTTTGAGCAGGATGGGCTACTCAACCTGAAGAAATTCTAACTGGGCTCCACCTGCAAGCTCATGCGCCTTTTACCTTGATATGAGATCTTCATGTCGCGCACATATGGTTGTGATGCATGTGCCTCGTGTACCCTTATCAGCCGTGTAGTCATGATGGGTATATTGAACATCGTATATTTGTACCCCAGAG
>NC_068988.1:36417011-36417417 GCF_001194135.2 Octopus bimaculoides
TATATTTATGTATATATACATGTATAGGCTTTATAAATTTTGTGTTAGTCCATTGCAAGTTGGTGCGTGTTTAAATCTGCACCAGCGAATGTTAACGTTTAAATATACAAGTTGACGATTTCTGTACTTCTACATTTTAGAAATGTTTTGTGAATATATATGTGACCTGGATATGAATTAGCACTTACCACAGCCTAATAAACATGATATGTGTGAATGCTCTGTTCTGTTTCTTTGATTTCAATAGACATTATGAAGTTATTGTATAACTATATTGGATTTTAGTGTTGGGCAGTTTCAGTAAAACTTATTTTCTCTATAGATGTCGTGGTGGCTATTATATAACATATGTGTATCTCTCACTGATTGTTTGCAACTCATTACGTGTTTTTTTTTTTTTTTTTTT
>NC_068988.1:36417427-36418753 GCF_001194135.2 Octopus bimaculoides
TTTTTTTTTTTTTTTGTTTCTAAGAAACAAACTCTATCGAATTAATACATACGACAATCCGTACAGAATCTTCAGAATCATTACATATGTTCCTTTCTCACTTTTTGTTTATCTTTTGTTTTGGAACGACCGTTGCCAGTTTTGTTTGTATAAAAAACTGCCCAACCGATATTCTTTCAAATCTAAGATGACAGAGTTCTTTTACCCAACGATGTGCCCGATAATTTTCCTTTTCAAACAAAGACAGAAAAAAAAAACCGGTGTCGGCGATTATTAGCTCCAAAATGGAGAGAGATTATTTCAATGTGTTATGGATAATATTCAAGAATATAACAAACTGGAAAGGAAAATATATTTTGAATACATCACATAGTTACAGATATGTGTTTCCATTTCTATGGGAGTATATCATTTACATTATAAACTTTCACTCTTAAAATCAGAGACAGACGTTTTACATATGCAATCAGAGTTTGATCATTCTTGCCAAATGATTGTGAATAATCAAAACGGATATTTTCTAGGTGGTCATTTTCAGGAATTCATATAAATATATCGACGGAGTGTGTACTGGCTACTTCACGATAAATACACAGTTTTAAATATTAACTTCTAGTATAGACAAGGAAGATAAATTTTAAGCTTTGTTTGATATAGATGCTGAATGCGAATAGCAGACAATTTCGGAGAGACGAATTCAGAATATTAACTACATAATACGCTAGTAAAAGAAAAGGATGGACTGATATTCGTTTTGAAGGCAACGGAGAGATATGCAAAGTGATTTTGTCGAATTAGGTGTCAAGTGTATATTACTGTCTCCTTAGCCACAGACTTACATGTTAAATTTTGACATAAACACAGGTTGAGAACGATTTTGGTCAAGGAAGATTTACATTGTTGAATAGAAAACAAGAGTAGATAGCTTGCAAGAAGCCGGTTTCCTGAATTTGTATAGCAAAGACGAGTGTGCGGAGATAAATATTTATTTCTTTATTGCGCAGAGGAGGCCAAACATAGAGGGGACAAACAAGGACAGACAAAGGGATTAAGTCGATTATATTGACCCAAATGCGTAACTGGTACGTATTTAATCGACTCCGGAAGGAAGGATGACAGGCAATGTCGTCCTCGGCGGAATTTGAACTTAGAACCGAACGGCAGACGAAATACCGCTAAGCATTTCGCCCGGCGTGCTAAAGTTTCTGCCAGCTCACCGCCTTGTCAGAAGATAAATATTACCATATCTTTCCCTTTGTCTAACTCTCTCTCTCTACTTTCCTTCTTTCTCTCCCTCTCTCATCTCCCTTTGTATGTATGTATATA
>NC_068988.1:36418938-36421245 GCF_001194135.2 Octopus bimaculoides
TGTGTGTGTGTGTGTGTGTGTATGAAAAACAAAACAAGGAATAGAACAAGAACGTAACGGGCGACAAAACATTCTGACAATTAAACGATACAAACAGGACAGGAAGAAACAGGAACGGGCCATTTGGAGCTTTCAAACTTCAGTCGAGTACCAGATCGTTTTTGCAGTTTCTGCTGGTTACTCTCGAGACTGCTCTAATCTGGCCGACCCCAAGAAAATCTAAGCTGAGGCTACTAGATTCTTTGGAAGAAAGCAAGCGAATGTATACGAAAACAAGGGCGAGATAAAAAAAAAAAAGGAAATGGTACACAATTACAAAAACAAACCACAGGACATTAACAACAGGTGTCTTTCGACTAAGGACGAAATGAATTAAGCTGTCGTGTGTGAAAGTGAAGTTTTAAGGCAGGAACATAGAAGTTGAAAGTCATGGGAAGAAATATCAGAGATGTTACATGGATGATAGTCGAACCATTCTTCTATACCTTCACAAGTTTGATCCCTCAGGCCATGTCCATGTTACAGCACCCCAGTGAATATGAATGGGGTACCACCAGTGAATATACGTATAATATATATCTTTGTGTGCGTGTGTGTGTGGTGTGTAAATATTTGTATAGAATTCTCTCTCTCTCTCTCTCTCTCTCTCTCTCACTCTCACCCTCTCGATTGATTGATCGACGTTTACTCTTTCCAGAGGAGAGAATCCATTCGGCCAATAAAGGTTTTCATGATAAAGCCAAAATTTCTAACTCTACAGATAAAAACCGTCACTTATCAGCTCCAGCCTACACGCTTTCAAAAACCAGTTGGTGTTTAATCATTTATCAAATATTCAGTATACATAATACTTTTTATACATCATGCAAAAAGTAAAAAAATAATGCTGAGTAAAAAAAATTGCTTCTTATGAATTTAAATATGTCTGCCGCCCTCCTTTACACTTGTTGTTTGAGCATGAAATGGAGGATGATAGAAAATGTCATCAGTTTAATTATGAGTTGAGAATAGGACATGATGCTGTAAAAAAAACTAGTCGTTATGTCCACCGAGCATTTACACAGACAATCATTAACGAAATTATGTTAGCAAGTCTTTCAAATGTTGTATAATGAAGAGGCGAGACGTGCAGGTGAAGGTTATGGTAAACAGGGTTTGGAGGTTGTTAGGGACGTTTCTACAGAAAACGGTTCAACAGAAAACATTTAAACATAAACATAAATTTCAAATTTGTGGTGCAAGGCCAGCAATTTCGGGGGATTGGGCAAGTCGATTCCGAAAGATGAACGACAAAGTCGACTACCGTGAGATTTGAAATCAGAACATACACAATAACGAATCGTAGTAAGCATTTTGCCCAGTTGCTAACATTTCTCCCAGATCATCGTCTTCACTAAGCGCTAAATATTAGATATCTTTATCACGTTTGTCCAGCATTAGAATATCGAAGAAGCTTCACAGATACATTCCTCAAGTATTGAAGCAAAGTTGAAAATAAAAATCATATGATAATTGCACTGTGTTATATAGATGCAAAATAGAAAGCCTCTCAAAATTTGATTACATTTTTTAATGTGAAGCAACTTTAGGTAAAGTAGCGGATAGAGTGAGATGTAACTACAAAACTCTTTACTTGATCGATGTTGCATCAAAAGAAATATTTACTCGAAGATTGGTGTTTGACAAATCGAAACATCAAATATTACTTAAATCCTGACCAAAAAAATCAAGGAAGGTACAAATTACTTTCAAATTTTGGCAGAAGGTTAGCAGTTTTGGAGGTAACAAAACTCGAAAGGTACTTAATTTATCGACGTTGAATATTGAATTCAGAATATTGAATTCAGACGATCAAATGGCGCTATGTATTTTACCCGGCGCACTAACCATTATACCAGCTCGTTTCCTTTCGTTATATATTTCCAAGACCGAAAGACCGAAAATATGGACACAGGAAAAAGGAAATGTGTAGAACCTACATTTGCCAATAGTAAATTACAAATATTATTTTTTATATGACCACATTTTTTTGTATATTAAAATGTGTATATAGGATGAAGCAAACAAGGATATTCTTTCTTAACGGCTTATTATGAAATAAACGATTAATATATTTGTTAAACTAGCTGACTATATTAAAATACTATGACTGCAGTAATCTTTTAATGCACACCTACAAATAAACTTACCCACACATATAAACGCACACGTAATATTCAGACAGAAATATGTGTGTGCGTGCATATATATATATACACACACACACACACACACACACACACACACACACACACACACACACACACA
>NC_068988.1:36421344-36422675 GCF_001194135.2 Octopus bimaculoides
TATATATATATATAGATGGATAGATAGATAGACAGACAGACAGACAGACAGATAGATAGATAGATAGATACATACATACAAAATTATACATGTATATATATATATATATATATATATTTCTTCACGTAGCTATGTGTGTATATGGAGTGGAATATCTGTGTGCATGAGTGTGTCCTTGTGCTGATTATGTTTACACCGCTTGACAACTACGATCTTCGTGTTTTGGCAAACAGACACAGAGAACAAACAGTAGAGTTTTGAAACATGTATACGTATATCGATGTATCCGACTGTGCCTAAGTGCTGGTACTGAAGCATGGCCGAAGGTAAATGCTGTAGCAATAAATACTGTAGAAATGTAAGAGACATATGCATAATCGTATGCATGTTGTTTTCCATGTATACGAGGGGTTACACAAATGGAAACGGAAACGTTCTTTGTGGGACAAGCTCATTTTTGGACAAGCCCGTTGTAGTTCAGGCTTCCGCCACTAGAAATAAATCGATTCAACCCTAAGGCATCGGTCTGCCAACCAGAGTTGTACGGTGCGGTTACACCGCACGTGGTCCATTCTTGTTTTGCTGTGTTTCACAACTGTTCGTCAATCTTTGCGTGAAATTCTGTTTTCTGCCGGGGAAATCAGCGGCCGAAACATTTGTCATGCTTCAAACAGCTTCCAAAGAAGTACGCTGGTATGAGTAAAACACAAGTTTATGAGTGGTATGCACACTCTAGGAATGGCCACTTATCGTCTGACGACGACTACGTTCAGAGCAACCGTCGACCTCTCGAACGAATGAGACCATCATGAGAATTCATGAACTGATCTTGGAGGACCGTCACCGAACAATTGACGAATATATTGTTATGACTGGTTTGTCCTGGAGCCCCTATCAGCGATTTGTGAGCACGAATTTGGAATGAAAATAGTTGCAGCAAAATTTGTCCCTCACTTGCTCACGGATGGTCAAAAGATGCCACGATTGAATATGCGTCGTGGACTGAAAGAACAGTTGGAAATTGAACCGGACTTGTTTTCGAAGGTCCTCACTGGTGACGAAAGCTTGTGCTACGCAATTTTCAGATATGGAAGAGGTGTAGAAAATAACGACGGAGGCGTTACATGGCATCACTTCGCAAGCGTTCCAGCAATGCTTCTAACAATGTAAAACCCGTCTGGACCGATGCATTGCTTCAAATGGGAGGTACTTTGAAGGTGATAGAAGTTTTAAAATATAAAACTTGCTGAATAAAATAACATTGCACAATTCCGGTTTCTTTTGCGTAACCCATTGTATGTGCGTGCATGTATGTTACTATGTTTACATAT
>NC_068988.1:36422753-36423304 GCF_001194135.2 Octopus bimaculoides
ATATATATATATATACATATATACGGGAGCTAATCAATATGTCATGAACGGAAAGTTTCAATAAAAGCGAACACATTCAGCAGAGATCAGAACTCGAAAGGAAATTAAAAGTGTATTTCAATATATTCTAAACACATTACGTATTGTTAGTAAAGTTTATCGGATATATTGATGCTGAGAAAAATATTCCGAAGAAAAACATTTAGGAATGACTAATCGTGTTTCTCCTTAGTCAATTTGAATATGCTTCAAATATATAACAAGAGTGCAAATTAAAACACATACTATACAAACACATATTCAGAGACAAATATATACTTACAAACATATTCATGCACATAACCACACGCACTAACACATGTGTATTGTAAAACTATAATATCACATCGCAAATTATTAACAATAAATTTAAAATTACGACTAGCCAATCTCTTCTAATAAACACATTTGCTTCTGAACGTACGCATGCAAATTTGAATGCGTACATATGTGTGTGAATCTCTCTCTCTCTCTCTCTCTCTCTCTCTCTCTCTCTCTCTCTCTCTCTCTCT
>NC_068988.1:36423370-36426401 GCF_001194135.2 Octopus bimaculoides
TATATATACTTATGTGTGTGTGTATGCATATACACATTGATGCATACATTCAAATATTCGTACTTACATATATGCCTACAAGTAAGGAAAGAGAAATGAAGACTGCTGGAGACGCAATGCAGCAATGTATTAATTTAACCAATATATGTCCATATGTCAAAATGTATAGGTAATAAATAACCCATATAACTGTATATGTATACGAATACATGTATATATAGATCACACCAGCATCTTTGGAGTCTGTTATGTGTGTGTGTGTGTGTGTGTGTGTGTGTGTGTGTGTGTATGCGCGCGTATGTACTTGTATGTATATTGTGTATATATATGTGTGTGTGCACACGCATTTGTATTTGATTGTGTGAAACTATATTTTTAGCTGTGTGTGTGTGTGTATGTGTGCGGGTGTGTGTGTGTGTGTGTGTGTGTGTGTGTGTGTGTGTGTGTGCTATGTTTTCCTTCCTATGTTTTGTATTTTTTATATTAATACGAGCTTTTGGAATTTTACTGATTGCATAATGTTCTAATTTTACATTTTAGAATAAATAATCCGTAGTAAGCATCTAGACATTTTTTTAAAATTCAAATTATCAATTAGTGAAGTAACTTTGACGAAAAAGTTTCGAGAATAAATAATGTATGTATGTATATAAATCTATGTATATGTTTATGTGTATACACATATATGTGTATACACATATATGTGTACGTGTTATTATATACATACTCGGATATGTGTGTGCGTGTGCGTGCAAGTGTGTGAAAGAGTGTCCATATGTGTATATATGTGTGTATGTGACAATTTAAAGTTGAACATTAAATTCAAATTTACTCGGTCGATACTACATATGAAATTTAATAGATCATCATTTTATACAAGACAACTATAAGGTGATATCAAAATATTGATAATTTCAATAATGTAAGATATATTTAATTGAATCGTCTTTAT
This sequence comes from Octopus bimaculoides, assembly GCF_001194135.2. Taxonomy (NCBI): domain Eukaryota; kingdom Metazoa; phylum Mollusca; class Cephalopoda; order Octopoda; family Octopodidae; genus Octopus; species Octopus bimaculoides. Next base: position 36,424,323 of record NC_068988.1, read on the forward strand.
TGCTTTACTTTTACTGAGAATGAAGGGTTTTGATGAATTAATAGATTTTAGTATATATCAATTATTTAAGTAATGAGATTCAGACAGATGAAATGTAAAGTTACATCCGGTTTGGTTGGAAATGACACAAGAGGTACAAAAGATATTCACAAGTCATGCGTCTCAACACATTAATAGTCCTCGCCTTTATTATTCAGGAAAAAGGATAGAAGCTTATTATAGCTCTAATACTAATTACATCTCGATGCAATTTCACTTTACTTACTAAGTCAACATTTGAAGAATATATTGATATAACAGCTTATAAATTATTTCCTAAAATAGAGCATAATTATGAGTATTACAATAATGAACTTATTGCGTGTGCAGTAGAGCAATTCAAATAAATTGGTTGATTTTAATGATCACTTGAAGCGTTAGACATCTTGAAGTGATGTTTATCGCGACTTATATGTATAAATACTTTTAACTTCAGCGTTACAAATATACAATTTATTTTCATTGTCCTTAGCATTCAAATAAAGAGAAAGAAACAACTGAACAAAAAGCACGTGAGAATAGAATGGATAATTTAAATATTTTATTCCAATTTTCTAGTAAGACGATCCGTTGCGCTTATTCAGGTCATTTATTTCTCAAACGATATATATTAGTTAGGTCATTCTCATTATATTCACTTCAAATTTTAATGGGTTGGGAAACGAAGAGTAATTCTTCATTTCAATTATTTACTGCAATCATTATTTGCATATATGATAAAAAAAGAAGCATTAAACAGAATATCGGACTGTGTTATTGTATAGACTATTACTCTTGAATATTTTGAAGCTCAGTGACCTCTACTCTGAATGTATTCTAAACTGATTTTTTCCCATATTTTCCGAAAGAAAGACCATATAATTTTAGTCAGCCAGAAGAGAGTTTTCCCAGTAGTTTAACATTCATATTTTCTTAACACTGGGTTCAGTATATGCCCTCTTTTTTATATATTTGTATAGTTTGGAAAACCTCACCCCACGCCCTTTGTTAATATAATATGCTATGGGAATTAAATAAAAAGCGAAAATATATGTAAGGAAATTAGTTAGAATTCAAGTATGCTGAAAATTGATACACAATAAATTCATTCTTGCATACACTGATAACAAAATTTCTTAATCAAATTGTAAATCTGACAAAGTATTAGTAAAAATGGGTTTAAAATATAAGTACTGTGCTCGGCTTAAGTATTATGTTTCTAAAAACACGATTTGAAGCGCATCAACGGAGATGCAGTTGACAACGCCACACAAGGAACAACTATGCTTCATTCACTTTCATTACCCTCAATTACATAGTAACACATCTAATATGGCTTGCCAATTCTCCTTGTTGTGTGCTTGTGTTACATGTTGAACCTGTGTTATATGTATACCCTGACATATTTTACGCTCGGCCAATCCTCACAATTCTTCATAGTACAGATTTCGTTTTATTGAAAAAGAAACCTCTAACCATCTTTTGTCGGATTAATGAAACATGAAAACATGATTAATGAAATATGGATTCACGATGGTGTCACCATCAGGGGCAAAATATGTCAAGTTTTATGCAAAGAACAAATTATAAAACTAAAGATATTGTAACAACAGTAGGAATTCTTTGGGGCGACAAGCTAGATACTTTAGTGTAATTATCGCCGAATACAACTTTTGGTGAAGTCTTAAACTCCTCGAGTCAAAGAGAACAAGTTACTACGGCTGCGCGGCTTCAGTCACTTTGATTTCTACTAAGCAGTTAATCTTGGCTCCAGTGCGGATCATATATGGAATGTGAAAAGAAAGGTAACATCTCAGGCGAAAAAAATGACTCCGTTTAGTTAATTTTTAGTATTATCACCATTACTTCACGTTGCATTCAGAGTAAATTACATTATATTTCATCGATCTCAAAATGAGGAACGCCAAAGTTTATGACGAATTCAAACTGTAAAGAAACAGTAATTTTACGTCAGGACAATCATTGACAAACAGTTATGCACATCACTACACTCATACGTGCATATATATATATATATATATATATATATATATATATATA
>NC_068988.1:36426775-36431038 GCF_001194135.2 Octopus bimaculoides
TATATATATATATATCTAGAAGGAATGACAGAGAGACAGAAGGAGTGACGGAGAGAAAGAAGGAGTGACAGAGAGACAGATTGGCGGAGAAAAATGCAAATTTAGATATAGGAAAGTTAGTATATAATCTACTTGGTATGGATTCCCGGTTATCTACAGTATGCAACTAATATTTAAAATTGTGATTTAAAAAATATTGAAAATATTGATCATAAAACATGTTAATATAATTATATATCCCTTATAGAACAAATTGCCATATGTACTCGCTGATTAAAATAGAAGACAACGATGAAAATATAAGTATCTAAGATAACTATTTGAAAACGCTTCACAGGAGAATGTATTATTTCAGTTTGAAAACGTGTGTAGTTTATACAGTCCATATGTAATTTATCACACATAATCAATTTTGGGTGATAGAATATTTGTAGCCGATATTAAAGTTATATTGTATTTCCACTTTGTTATATATATATATATCTATATCTATCTATCTATATATATATATATATTCCAGTCTTTGAATGTTTCTATGCATATTTAGGAGTGAATTGCAGTTGCACATATGGGCCTGTGGGTTTTGTGCATTTGTCTACCCGGTGTATTAGTGTGTTAATCCTCTTATGTGAAATTACCAGTTGGAAACAATTCAGATGAATATATTCGGATTGCAATGTGATGTGTTGTGATAGGTCGATTCATTATTCGTATAAGTTTTGGATAAATCGTCTCAATTCACCTGACAGTTGATAATGTAAAATCGGCAACAAAAACGACTATTCAATACAATATCATATTACTAAATACATTATTCTGTGATTCATTTGGTAGAAATTGCTGTCAATTACACTGGAATAATATTGACTGAAACACCCAAAACTACAAACAACTCTTTCGATCTATATAATAGTGTATGATAATATTAATGATTAAATCTAATCGTAAATCGTTTTAAATTGACTTTCCAGCCAAATGATATTAAACAGTAATCACACAGTCTTATGTACATATTTTATAATTTATTTAGTACACAGTTTATCTCGATTTGAGGACATGCTCTTCAAAGCCCCTAACTATCGATGCATGCATGTGTATTTGCATCCGAATACTCTCACACACAGAGCGCACACATACACACTCATTATCTGGCATATATATTTTTGTGTGTTTGTGTGTGTATGCGCAAGCGTTGTGCGCGTTTGTGTGTGTGCCTCTGTATATGTGTGTGCAAGCATGTGTGTGTGAATGTATGTGTGCATGTGGGCATATTTACCGCTGTGTGTAGAACATGATACTCAAATATAACGCGTACATTGACCTCCGGAGAAATAACTGATACATTTGTTCCAGAATTGTTTGAACTTACCATGTAAACATCATAATGCATTTCGTCCCGCGACCTACAGGTTTCCACAATAAAACATTTCAAATCCACATACACACGCGCATATACACATGCGACCGCACACACATTATATGTGTTTATATACATACATATATGTGTGTGCTTGCGTGTGTGTGTGTGTGTGTGTGTGTGTGTGTATGTGTGTATACACAGAGACAGGAGTTTCAGTTGTTGATTGGAGGAGGGAGGCACAAGACCTAGATGGATGGAAGAAGAGAGTGCACAGTGGTTGTTCGATGTTTGAAAGAGAGAATATGAAGCACAAAAAGATGAAAAGAAAGCTTAGAAGGAATGGACATGTGGAGAATGAGGAAGTGTTACTTTTTGTGTGTGTGTGATATGTTGGAGATGGTGCTTGAGTGGAGTGGGCCTTGTCAACCAACAGAGGACTCACAGGAATCAACCGATGGTAAATTGTGAAATGGCCTCTCAGTTGGAAGATTGAGAAGGTATGTCAAAAGAGTTCATTCTGTGGCACTTCTTCATTCTGCCAGCCAGCACATGTGTACATTATGCAACACAATGTGCAAATCTTTCACCAGGCTTGAGAGATATACACGGGCGTCACATTGCATAACAATGATTCATTTCAGTGATTCTTTCTAGCAATGGCTTTGTTCTTAAACGAGAACACAACTAAGATAGACACACATAAGCACACACACACACATACACATAAGCATACACACACATACACATAAGCACACACACACATACACATAAGCACACGCACACACACATATGTATATACATTCATGTGTCTTTGTGTTGTGGGTCTGTCTATTCATATTCAGATTTGGGAGACGATTACATATAAGTGTGCAATATATATATATATTGTGGCAGTGATTGTGACTTCTTGTTTCTATAATATTTCTTTAGCTTGGGCAGTTTTCAAATATTGCATACGTATCATATGTAGTTTACGCTCAAACCATTCTTAACGACTTCATAAATAAATACCAGCCTCGAAAACTGTGTCGAGAGGACCATACCGATTTTAGCGAAGCAATATTTATACGCGACAGAACAACAGCTTAAAGATGGCATTAAAGAGAATTGGGTTATGCTAAGAAAAACAAGATATGATAGCCCATTCGAAAATCACAGGCAATGAAAGAGTTAAATAGCCAACTAAAGCTCGTGTGTGTGTGTGTGTGTGTGTGTGTGTGTGTGTGTGTGTGTGTGTGTGTGTGTGTGTGTGTGTGTGTGTGTGCATTGGGGGTATACAGATACAGACAGAAATACTTTTTATTAAAAAGAGGACGTGCAAAGGAAATCGGCAGATAGCGAAACAACAAATATTAAATTGAATGCTATCACACAGTAAGGTTAAAATAAATTGTATATAACGTGAACTGAAATACAAGCAAAATCATAGTCAGAAACAAGTTGATGATGTCGGTATGGTTGATAAAAAAAAAATATGATAGTTAAGAATACTACTGCCTTTACAAGTGCAGATGTGATTAGCGAGCGAGACTCTACCTCAATTTTTCTTACCTTAATCAAAATGAAGGCTGGATTTCCAGTTATTTTTTCTTTAGACTATAAAGAACTTATTACTATATGTGAAGAACACAAGACAGTCTACAGCTATTTAAGATCGTATTTGCTAGCAGGTGGTGTTATAAATACCATTCAAATGCCCGCACGCCAATACACATATACACACACGCTTACATGCACACATAGATATACATTCATGTGTGTGTGTTTGTGTGTGTAAAGAAAGATGTGGTAGTCACAATTTTGAACTAGTTATTTAGAGATTTCATTTTCTTTCAGAGAATGATCAGAGTTTATATATTATAGAAAGGTTATGCTTGCAATATATATGTTAGTTCTTACAAACATCTTGAGTTGACTGGAGAAGACAATATAAAAGACCTACATTTTCTGTAAAGATATCATTTCCGATGTTTCTCCAAAACAGGATAGAGCGCTACGTAAATAATTATACACAATTATTATTACCGCCATTCTCTTAATATGTAAAATATGTACCCATTTCATACAATACACACGTATACACACATACACACACATGCACACATACAGACACACACACATATATATATGTTAGTGTATATATTTGTATGTATATGTATGTCAGTATGTGTATATATATATATATATATATATATATATATATATATATATATTTAGTATACAAATCTTTATATATGTGTGTGCATGTGTGTAAGAGAGAGAGAGAGAGAGAGAGCGCGTGTGTTAAAAATATACAGAAAATACACGAATTGTTATACTAAAATATATTTATGAAATAATATCTTTGTATATAAACGGTTTAAACTTTCTAAGAAATTATCAATGTGTGCTAAAATTTTTCGACCAAATTTGTGCATATCCCTTTTATGCCTGTGCAGTGGGACAACATACGTTTAATGAAGAGACTACAATTATTGAAAAAATATCAACCCTGCCTAAATATGAACAACTAATCAATTTTGATTACAATTTTATTCGATCAATTCGATCCAATTAATTCTAATTACGCATAAATTAATCGGCATGTAATTAATTCCCTTTACCATCACAAAATGAGGAAGTACCAACTATATTTCTGATAACAAAAATTATTGATTACCTCCCTAAAATTGTATTTATTTAAGGCATATGCTATCATACTCGAAAAACAACTAATTACGATAGTATTAAATTATAACATCATCACTAATTACTTAATCATGAATAACTTACAAAAGCAAACCGATAGTTTTTATAATCATTTTATTTTATAAAGCTTTCTTCAAGCTTCAAAGCATCTCAATATTTTTTATTTCGATTCTGGAAGTTTACCTTACATACACATATATATATATATATATATA
>NC_068988.1:36431547-36435365 GCF_001194135.2 Octopus bimaculoides
GAGAGAGAGAGAGAGAGAGAGTTATTAATATTTCTAAGTCTCTCTAAAGGAGACTACGGCAGCGGTACTGGAAATTACTAGTTATCGCCAAGCCAACATGGCAGTCCCAAAATTAGGACGAAAGCTGCCGTGAATTAGCTCCAAGAAGCCATCGCCTCTAGCTAGCTATGTGACACACGAAACCTGTGTCCTTTATAACCTTCGAACAGGGGAGGTCAGCAGCGTCCCCTTGCTGGTCTGGCATCTGCAGACTAGTTTCAGGGTGTTGCCCCTTGTCAATGCAGAGCAGCCAAGCCCTAGCCAGGCGGCGCTGCTGAACAATTTAACCATATTCGTTTATATTGAGTGCTTAATTGATGTTTGCCAGGAATTTTTAAAATCCTAGTTTTTTTCTTATATATACATACATACATATAGGTATCATAAAGTAAAAAATATAAGTTGAATATCTAGCGTAATGACAAATTCTATATATATGACAAAGGAAACGGAAATTATGTATTGAACGTTATTCACTTGGCTGTTTCTGCTATAAGAAGCTTGTACATGACGTATGCCTCCGTCGGTTCTGAAGCATGTGTGTCTGTAGTGCTAACACATAGTTATTAGTACCGTTACATCTAAGTGAAGTGTATGTGTGTGTGTAAGTGTGTGCGTGCGTGTGCGTGTGTGTGTATATACATGTAAATACATATGTAGATATCTTTGTGGTTAAAGGTTTAACCACATGTTCACGTAGTGTCAGAATACATGTCCCAGCGCCCCACATTGGGTAATTCACATTTCCTATGTGTACACGAACTAAGTTTACAAAAAAACTATGCTGAAGCATGTCGTTACTACACATAGGTGTGAGAATGTGTGCATGTATTGGTTGCACTCCGTCAGTTACGACGACGAGGTTTCCAGTTGATCCGATCAACGGAACAGCCTGCTCGTGAAATTAACGTACAAGTAACTGAGCACTCCACAGGTACGTGTACCGTTAATGTAGTTCTGGGGCAGATTCAGCGAGACACAGAGTGTGACGAGGCTGGCCCTTTGAAATACAGGTACAACAGAAACAGCAGAAAGAGTGAGAGAAAGTTGTGGTGAAAGAGTACAGCAGTGTTCACCCACCATCCCTGCCGGAGCCACGTGGAGCTTTAAGTGTTTTCGCTCTATAAGCACTCGCAACGCCCGGTTTGGGAATCAAAACCACGGTCCTACAATCGCGAGTCCATTGGGCCATTGCGCCTCTGTGTGCATGTCTATTTGAATACACACAAATAACCCGAAACTCTTTTGTCTAGTGTTCCCGTCCTCAGCTAGAAGTTGGTGGGGGTTCGCTCCCCTGCTTGCAACACATACGGGGTGCAGATTGCACCAATAAGCTACTGCCAGGAGGATCTGTCTGAGGGTTAAAAGTTAGTAACGCCGAACAGCCTTATAGATGTGGCGATAAACATTGCTTCTCAGTATAACTGCTACTTTCCTCTCTTATCGGGATTTTCTAAATAGCTACTTTGCTTATTTTAATACATATATTTTCATATAAGAACCGTCGAATATTCGTTGAACTACTACCCCATGCATGTGATTTTAACAACCTACTTATACGTTGAAAAGATTGATAGCGACTTGGAATTTACTACGCACTTGTTTTGCTTACATTGTTCGACGTAGTACAATATATATATATATATATATATATATATATATATATATATATATATATATCATACTATGTATTGTACTATATTTATATATATATATCTATTATGTATGTAGTATATGTGTATGCGTTACCATTTGTGTTAGTATTTCCATGTGATTCTAGATGTCACCACCTCTCACTATTAGCCTATAATACGCTTCCATTGTATTTAAATATTACCCTTTCTGTTTTGCATTCTTAGAAGTGTGTTGCTTTAAAGATTGTCTTTTAATGAAGTCGTTTTTTGAAATGATAAATCAGCTGCTAGAATATGTAGTAAAGAATGGGGAAAACGATTATGCAATTGCTACATTTCAATTATTGCACTTATTTACTTACACTCGTTTAATTTGGCTAAATATTTTTCAATAAATTCCTAATGTTAAGTCGTCAATGAAATTCATAGAACTTCAAATTTAGATAACTTTTGCTGAAAGTAATACTGTCATTTGCAAACGCAGGCAATCACATTTATCTTAGCAGTGGTATCAGAGGAATTTAGTGGCCGAACGCTAATTAATAACCTTGCAAGCTTGATTAGTAATCCGGTCATCATTCACTTGGTCTTAACAGTAACTGATTGATCTCAGTTTTAGTGACACTTAATTAGTTTAGATATCTCCATTTATTTCGTTACGCAAAATCCGTCGAAGTATAATTTATGCCCATCGTTTCGTTTAAGAGCTTGCAGTGAAGCTCTTCCTAAAAGGCTTTGAAATTCATCTTATGCCAACTTCTCAAATTTCTCACTCGAAATTTTATGTGCACCTGGAATTATAATTAAACATTTCAGTAAAATCTAATCATAGTATTATATACAAGTCGGAAAATTAATCCTAAAATATTTCAAAGTAAGGATCTTACTAACTAAATATAATTAAAATCCTATGCTTTATTGTAATGTATACGGTGTTATCGAAGAGCCTTACAACACACCTTGTTTCAGTTGTCTTTTTCTTTGTTAAAACTAGCTAAATCGATAGAAAAAAGATCACTCCAAAGCATACATATTATATAAAAGTGTTACTTACCTATGAAAATTATGGCAATTTTATACAAGAATCGCATTCAAGGTTTTGCTTGAGGATATCAGAATATGTTGGACATTGTTTTGTTTTTTAGATACCTTCAAACCCTTAAGTGACGCTCTGAAAGTTTTCTATGATTAGTGTACCTTTATCAACGATGTTGGTGACTTCTCATATTATATCAACTCCCCTAAAGTTTATCTAAATCATGTATGAAACTTTCTATTAATACTATCTTTGGTGCGCTTCAGTTTTGCAGGGCTTGCCATATTAAGGTGCTAATGTCAGTATTGTTGTTGTTGTTGTTGGCACTCCGTCGCTTACGACGTCGAGGGTTCCAGTTGATCCGATCAACGGAACAACCTGCTTGTGAAATTAACGTGCAAGTGACTGATCACTCCACAGACACGTGTACCCTTAACGTAGTTCTCGGGGATATTTAGCGTGACACAGTGTGACAAGGCTGACCCTTTGAATTACAAGCACAACAGAAACAGGAAGTAAGAGTGAGAGAAAGTTGTGGTGAAAGAGTACAGCAGGGTTCGCCGCCATCCCTTGCCGGAGCCTCTTGGAGCTTTAGGGGTTTTCGCTCAATAAACACTCACAACGCCCGGTCTGGGAATCGAACCTGCGAACCTATGACCGCAAGTCCGCTACCTTAACCACTGGGCCATTGCGCCTCCACACAAATATCAGTATATTTACTTATCAAAGCAACTTTTATTATTTTCGCTCTTTGGTAAATGACATAGTGATAGAATTCTTTTTAACAAACCTACCTATTGCACTATATATACCCATTATCTATATAGTATTATTAATATATATGATTGTGTGAAGGCATGAGACAGAGTGACAAGGATGTTGCACCCAGATTCCAATCCCTGACTGGGCGATGCTTGTATTCTTGAGCAAAACACTTCAGTTCACGTTGATCCAGTCCCTTTTCCGATCATGGGTGGGGGAATGTCGACCTGCACACCTCACCAACAAGGTGACGTCATTTGAAGTCTAAAACAATGCGATGTGTAACAACATCTAATAGCCTGGCCGATCACGTAATATATATATATATATATATATATATATATATA
>NC_068988.1:36435375-36437576 GCF_001194135.2 Octopus bimaculoides
GATAGATAGATAGATAGATAGATAGATAGATAGACAGACAGACAGACAAACAGACAGACAGACAGACAGACAGATAAATAGATAGATAGATATATAGATAGATAGATAGATAGATAGATAGATAGATAGATAGATAGATAGATAGATAGATACACACACACATTACCAAAAGGCTATACTTAACGGTGAGAAACGGTTATATGTGAATAGTTTATGCTATATGATAATTGCTATACAATCTATGACAATAAATTGAAAATGATAATACGAAAGTGAATCTTTAAATGTATTATAAGTAGTAACATTTAGGCATTATATTAGTTATGTGCATACAAGGCAATTGTCAAAACATTCGTGGGCCTGAAGCAGAAGTGAATCTTACAAGTATGGTTTCATGTGCAAGAGATATAAAACTTGGTGGCTATTACTATATAGTAACTATATTTCATTAAGTAGACACTTCTTAGGGTTCCAATGATATAATTGCACTTTTTGCAATTATGTCAGAATTGTATGACTATAAAGCTTATCCAGTTGAAAAGAAAACTCGGTAATATTGAATGACGAGAGTTTTAATGGGTTTTGACTATTTCAAATCATACTTAATTTACTAGATTAATAATCATGCCAAATAAAATGTAGCAATAAATTCTTTTGGAATAATTTAAATTGATTCTTGTTAAGACCTTAAGTGTCTGTCGCAGGATCTCGCGTATTTCTTTCAAGAAAATGTTATGTTGGTTGTTCTATGTATATGAAACATCGGGTGTGCTTTGAGAAATTAAACCTAAACTGCTCTTGGTGCGGCATCGGAAATATTTGTTTCCATATCAATCACGGTTAATTACGCTAAAACCTGATAAGACGTGAATATTGGCCCGGCTCATATTATTATGACCGTTAACAACACTCTTTTTTCTAAAGTCCATTAAGTTGTTTGAATGCAAATCACGAAATTGCAAAATTTGATGAGTTTTTTGTGTTATACAATTTAGTGCCCGTTTGAAAACTGGTTTTATTTTAACCTGAAATCTGCTGGGACACTATCATTGTAAAATGGAGACGAATTTTCAATATTGAGAATATTATAAGAGGCTCATAATCGAAGTGATTGAAAGGTCATTACAACTTGTTGAAAATTCCTTTCAGGCAAAACACAATTTAGAGCAGTTAACAGAACAAACAAGCAATAACTTAACGTATTAGTTATGTAATCATCTCCCTTCAACTATATTGAGAAACTTGTGTAACATTGTAGCTGACAAGTAAATCGTAATGCATGCAATAATCTTCTCTTTAAATTGTAAAGAGTCTAATATCCAAGAGAAACTAAAGTCTTAGAAGAAAATAATGTAATTCTATTTATCATTTGTTTACAAAGGATTGACTTGGATGTCTTTCTTTAATACTGTAAAGCAAGCTGTATTCTAATCGTAGTCAAATGATGTTACTTAGAATTTTACAAAATTTAATCTCTACGAAAAAACTAACGAAGGTACATTACAAACTATATATAAAATTCTCACCAAATTAATTTTCATATGAACTCTGATGTTAGTTAATATTTTCCATGCCTGGATTCGTGGGGAAACTCTACCAAACTCTAATCGATATACTGAACGATGAGGTGTCAATAATTTACACCTTTGTTATTCTCTTCACAGCGAAGTAAATACACTTATTGTCCACTATAAAACTAGCTGACATATTCAATATATATAATTACATTTAACCAAGCTACATTTGTTTACAACGTATCCTCAGAAATATTTTATTACCAGTAGGTTAACTGCGACTTCTGTGGCCCAAAATTTATTTTGTATTGTATATTTCGTATTTTGCATTGGCTTGCGAAAACATTTACGTCTTTGTTTCATTTTCAATTTGTTCATATCAATTATGCAAGGTTATGTATATATATGTACACCATTCTGCTTAAATAATGGAACTGCTGATATGATACAATATTTTTACATATCTTACATCTATAATAACTACTGTGTAATAACTATCAAACATTTTCTCGCACCGTCTCTGATTAAGGGATATATAAAGTATCTCTGAAACAGCTATAGTTTTTTTCTGATCCAGAGTAACAATGAAAGCATAACAATGAAAATCACCTTTTCTTGGGAAAGAAATTAATAACCAACTGGAGACGTCCTTCCCGTTGCAAACTATATATATATATATATGTATAT
>NC_068988.1:36437650-36445212 GCF_001194135.2 Octopus bimaculoides
ATATAGATATAGATATAGATATATATATATATATCTGACTTAAGTATATATGAATTGTAAATCTTATTACCGTCATACACTGAAGGGTGTTATTCGTGGTATCATTAACAGTATATCTGAATTGATTGCGTAACGGAAGCCTGTGTATTTTGTAGTTAGGTACACAATGATTACTATAAAGGAGATAATTTGTGCTACAGGGATACGCTCCATTTTTTGTTTTCTTCTATAGGCCTTTAATGTTTCATCAAGAAGGAAAATTAGATTAAACCTCGGTAGAAACAATTTCTAAAATAGTCTAATTTTACGTTAATCTCACTCTAGATTTCTGTTTATCCTGCATCAGTGAACTGCAAAAGTAATACTATCTGAGCAGTTTTAAATGCAAGTTTCAAAGGATCTGCAAAATAATACGTAAGTATACATAATCTATTACATTAGACAAAAGAGAAGCAAACAACTTTTCCTCAAACTCTACACATGAGACTTTTCGACAGTTATTCCTATTTTTGTAGGAGCGGCCACTATCAGTGTAGTTTCAGCAAACTTTTGAGGAGATATGTCTTAAATATTTCTTATATTAAAGCTAACCAGTTCCATAAATATTTCCTGTGAATGTTACTCTTATTTATGTAGAAGAAAATAATGAAATAGCAGACTACTGAATATTTCGTTTCGCCAACCATGATGAAAGGTGATACTATCAGGATTTTTCCCGAGCAAAATGTAAGTAATATAAGGATAACATATTTCGAAAGAATATCAAATATGTTACGGATACCCTATATTACCTTTTTTATATTCAAACTGAATATTAGTCATAATATATATATGAACGTTTCATATATTGTCAAATTAAGCAACAGTTACTATTATTTTAATCAAACTGTATTATATAACAAATATCTTGTTATCGAAAGAAGAATATAAAGTGATATGTATTCTTATAAGACAACTCACATCATATGGGAAAATGCAAAAGCAAATAAATGTTATAAAGAATTTGTTTTTCACGACATATTGCTGAATGTTTTGAAATCTATAATTGAAAGAATTTGAAAGAGTTTGATTTAAAGGTATTTTTATGAAATGTTTATGTATTGTTCTTAATTCTGTATTCTCCTGAGTTTCGAGCTGAATAGAAATCTTAATAACATTCATCATATAGAGATAATTTGGTTTTGCGAATATGCGTCATTTAGCTTTTTTTCCATATTGATTACGATTTTACAAGTGTATTAATTAATTCTCGCATATTCTCTTCTACAATTTCAAATAAACATATTTTACGTTAGAGTCTCGATTTAAATAACCTGGTTGATAACACGGCTAATAAAAGACTGAATCATTCGCAAAACATATTCGTATCAACTATTATATATGAACATAGTTGTTGCTGCGTATTTCATAATAAATGATGTAAGAACGATATATCTTCTGAAGAATATGCTGTCAACGGAAATTGCCATGACTTAATGCGTATGTCAAATGTTTACACAATCATTGAAATCAATTTGCACAATAAGGATATACATGATTAACTTCCTACACGAGCTACACTATTTCAATATTCGGTAAATAGAAGAAGTTCGAGTGTAAAGATGACTTATTTATAAGAACGAATTACGAAATAAAAGTAAATAATTAAAATTTACAGATATGGCGGGTAGCAATATAATTTTTAAACTATACGAACACTCTAATCAAAAAGAAAAACATAAAAAAGCATGAGAAGAATTTAGGCTAGTTGAAATGATTGTTACATATTTCAACTGCTAAAAGGCAAATAGATAGCAATTACCGTAGAAAATAAATCTGTTATGGTAAGAAGGTGTGAAGAGACCGGTTCGTTTAGTGTCGCCCTCTATTAGGAATCTTAGACATTGATTTCTTAAGTTATTTTGGCTCTCATCAAAGCGATGTACCTCAGAGAGGCAAATTTGAACGAACTTAGAAAGCTATAGCTTTATGTATAATCCAGTCGGTACATTGACTGATTTGCGCTAGTCGATCGCTCGATCGAGGTAAACAACAGTGTATTGACTGGATTATACATAAAGCTATAGCTTTCTAAGTTTTTCAGAGTTGCTTGTCTCAGTTGCCAAAATATCTTGAAGCGTCGATGTCTGTGATTCTTAAAAGAGAGTGACACTGAACGAGGAGGTGTTTTCATACACTTTTAACACAAGAGAGATTTATTCTCCGCGGTAATTACAGTATATTTGCCTTTTAGCAGTTGAAATGTCACAAACGTTTCAACTAACTTAAATTCTGCCCATACCTAAACAGTGCTTCGCGCAAACACTTCGTTGTTTAAAGGAGCATATCTTGTTATTGACACAAAATTCTTGCCAAACTAGTAACATTTCACTAAAACTGATTTGTGAACTGCTTTCAATGCCATAAAACACGAATAAAACGTCTGATACAATGGAGTTTCGGGTTACTAAAAGCAACCGTCTAAATACCAAAGATATTGACTTGGAAGATATCAAGTTGTGACTTCGGCTGCAATTGCCTATATATTAGATATTATATCATTGATAATTTCGTGTATAGAAATTTCTAGACATTTTCTATCGAAAGTGTAATTTGACTCTATTGAAATGCAGGACCACCTTTCCAAACAAACGATATTACCTTTTTGTTATATGAAATTAGTATTTCCACAAAATCCTAAAATAAATTTAAGCATATACGAAAACTGAAGTTTTATTAGGTACAGAGTCGCAGTTGAAATATTAATGTAATTTATTTCATCATCATTAACTATAAATGCAGTTTCCCTGTTAATTATAATAGTGTGTATGTTGGTTTTTCTGATTTATCAGGTCATCCCATAAGTTCTGCTCAATTTTACCTTTTGTTCAAAATTGAATGAACTTTTATAGTATTTCAGAATTTTTAATGGAATTAATAATAATTTTGTATGCATTTGTGTACATTTAAACTAATTAGATATTATTTTACAGAATAAAACCCTTTCTAACATGGAATTATCCAAAGAGCATTTGAGGCACATAATGCTTTATGAGTACAAAAATTGAAACTCTGTAGCCGAAGCGACTCGAAACATACACTCAGTTTATGGGAAATAATGCTTGAAAGAAAGAACTTGCAAAAGATGGTTTGCAAAATTCAGAAGTGGAGATTTCAACCTTGAAGATGAAGATCGAACAGGACGTCCAGTTGAGTTTGATTATAAGCTCCTGGAGACATTACTTGGAGCAAATCCTGCATTGTCAGTTGAGGAATTGGCAAAACAGCTTTGTTCAAACCATACAACTGTTTATCGTCATCTTCAACAATTTGGAAATGTTCCTAAACTTGGAAAATGGGTACATCGTGAATTGTCCGAAAGCAACCGCAAATCCCAATTTGACATCTGTTCTTCTCTCCATTCTCGCGAACTCATTTCACCCTTTTTGGATAGACTTGTGACTGGTGACTAAAAGTGGTTTGGTAAAAGGGTAAAAGCTCAACCACAACCGAGAAGAGAACTTCATGAGAAAAAGGTTGTTCTCTATATCTGGTGAGATTGCAAAGGAGTAATTCGCTTTGAATTGTTACCACTTAATGCAATAAACAATGCTCACGTCTACTGTCAGCAATTAGAGCGTTTGAACCAAGCTTTGAATAAAAAAAGACCCGCTTTAGTGAATCGAAGAAGAGTGATGTTTCATCAGGACAATGTGCAACCTCACAGTGTAAAGATTGCATCACAGAAGATTGAAGAGCTTGGTTGGGAAAAAATTCCTCATCCACCTTATTCTCCCTACCTTGCTCCTTCAGACTACCATTTGTTTTGTAGTTTACAGAATCATTTGGGGAACATAACTTTTGCAAGCCAGGAGGAGGTCGAAACTAATATTTCAGAGTTCTTAGCTAGGGAGTCATAGATAATCAGTGAAAGAACGTTGATGTTTAAATTTCAATTAAATATAACATTTGATCATTCGTTTTCTTTATTCAAAATTCGGACAGAACTTATGGGATGACTTGATATGTTTTGGAGCATTATATTTTATATACTGAGTCACCATGATATTTTGATCTTCAGCAGTGCCGCTGTACTCTAATGTTTATTCATTAAAATAAATTATCCATACACACTAGCACAAAGCACAAACACACGCACTACTCGGCTCTCTGAATTAAAAAGACGACTTCTACCAGATTTTAGTGATTGCGATTACATACGATTAGCTTTTATATTTTCATTTTTTATGTAAGTGAGATTTAACTATGATCGAATATGAGTACATTTTATGTTTTGATACGTTTGTAGATGCAGTTTCAACTGTTCTAGACTATTGTAATTTCATTATGTGACTACTACCTATTCAATAAGCTTATCTGCCAATATTTGTTAAATTAGATTGAAGGAAATGTCAGTAACACACTCTAATGAAACTGCAAATCACAGCTGAATAGTTTGCAGAATCAGTTCAGTACGTGAACACAATGTTAAACTGGACAAAACCACTAGAGAAACTTATGAAACGCTCCAAACAGCTTATGGGTTAACCCGTACTAGATGAGCTTTTGTTTTCTGATTGCATAAGAGTTTTAAGTATGGTAGAGTATGGATAAGAAATGATGGGAGGTGCTGGTGGAAAAGTGCTGTGGGAGAGGTACGTCGGAATACCTGAGCTATATGTGATAAACTCGCAATTTTGTGAATGAATATAGTCATGCATCTATAAAGACAATAAGCACACTGCTTGGAGTTGATGTGACACATTTACACAGAATAATTCAGGAAGAAATGAACATGCGTAAGTATATAGGAATATTTCGGAATGAATATTATTAAGTAATCTCATGCTTCACAGTCGACTTCCATAGGCATAAATTGTAAAAACGTAACGAAACATTCAATAATTATATATTTCTCATGCTCCTTTCAGAGTGAAGTTGTGTTACTATTTATAGAATTATTTACCTGCGAACATTGAGACGATATTAGTGATAAATGTTTGTCAAAGGCATTTAAAAAGTGAAAATTAAACAATTTCTAATTGTTCACACAATTATTATAGAACGTCATAAAGTGAATAATGATATCATTTTCATACTGGAATGGCATCATATTTTTAAGTTTCCACATTACTTTTACTGTTTTATTTATTTCTTTGTGCCACATACACACACATGCACATGCCCGTACACGCAAAACGCACACACACACACACACACACACACACACACACACACACACACAAACGAACACTAACGTAGTGCCTTTTCCTCCCAGCATGCATAAGCTAGATTTTTCAACATCAATTGTATTTCAAATAAAATTGGAGGAGGAGACGATAAGATTATTGTTACGTTGTTTTGACTTTCTTTTGGGCATGTTAAATGTTTACTATCTCAATGAGACGGTCACTGATCAGTTTTGAGCATCGAACAACTAATATCATTCTTCTAAAGATTTATATGACATAAGCTATCGCTTTGAAATTATTAACTTGAAAGCCTTGTTACCTTTCTCATATTGAAAACCATACGGAATTTGTTCTTACAGCAATCGTATGAACATGGTTAAACTCTACATTCTTATTTCAACTAATTACCAAAAAACACGTCCGCCTGAAACTATATTGCAGATAAAGATCCCACATTATGCTCAATAAAACAAATAATATTTTACTTATCATTAAGTTGCAATGCACAAATGTGTATTATTGTCATTAAAAAAATTACCTTGTTACTTTACATTTTCCAAAGTAACAGAAGCTCCTTAGGAAAAACCCATTTACATATTCGAGAAATATAGCATTCAAATCAATTTCCAATCACAGCCAATTCTCGAGGCAACGAAACGCAACAGGTGAAATGCGCACTTATAGATTCTCACAAACAGAAGGAGTAAAAATGGTGGGCACGCGGCACATGATAGGTCAAATATATCAGTTTACAGCACCACGTTGACCCATAAATAGTGACAATTCAAATAAGATTTTAACAAACTCTTATTTTGGTAAGTCTAGCAATGTTAATTTAAAGATAGGATACAAAATTAGTTTCAGTATATAGTTCAAGATCTCTGATAGAATGAATAGATGTAGCATGAATATACACAGGTCCGAAAATGCACTTAATATTTCGCCAACAAAATATACTACAATTGTTTATATATTTATTTTGCGTGTTTACTATTGATGCCTAGCATACACTTATACTATTATTGTTGATCATTGTAAAAGAATCTCAATGTGCATATGCATTTGCATTAAGCAAAATACACAGGCATAATGGATGTTGGTCAACATAAACAGTTACTGAAAATAGGTCGCTTACAACCTGTGAATATACATATCACACTCACACACACACGCACAGCCTACATACATACATACATACAAACATACATAGATACATACATACAAACATACATACATACACACATACATACACACACACACACACACACACACATATATATATATATATATATATATATATATATATATATATATATATATATATATATATTCTATCATATATAGTGTATACAGATGAAATAGTGATATTTCTTCGGTTAAATTGTATTTGCACATCGCAGGAGATGCAATGTCAATATTGATAATCAAGTGATTGCATATCGATTTTTAGCAAAACGGCTGTCTAAAAGTAAGACATCAGTATAAATAAGTTATATTTGTTAATCGAATATATTTTCTGTTTACAAGGCAGCTTCAAATGATGTCAAAAGTCACGTGTTTACTGAAGAACATGATACTATCAAGTTTTGGTTTGAAACATTAATTTGGAAGTGCAAACTTTACACGTGTATACAATGAAACAAAGTCAAAAGTAAAAGAATCAATTTCTGAAAACAATATGGCATTAGACAGTTGAAGATGACACAGAAGTGTTTTAAGGTAATAAAACTAATAACACACACACACTCACACACACACACACACACACACCAACACACACACACATATATATACAATTCATACAAGCATAAATGGATCGCAATTTGGAGTTGGTGGACGTCAAGTACAGCGACACCACTACATGACTTGCTTCGTTGTCTTGATTCCATGAAAATTTGACCTACTTATTTTATCGACGCCGAAAGCAAGAAAGGCGAAGTCAAATTCGGTGCAATTTGAACACAAGGACAGGCGAAATACTGCTAAAACACTGCTAAAAGTACTTCCGATGTCCTAACGACTGAGCCAGAACACCGTGTTTATAGTAATAGCGTTGAATTTATACTCTATGAGGTGTTAGATTTTGGCGTATTCCAACGAGAGGCAGAAAATAAATGAAAATGAGAGGATTCAAAATAAAATAAAGATGATCATATTCTTCATACCATTCGCATGCGTAATTTTCCATATAATGTCTGGAAATTAATTCAAATCTAATGTTAAAAAGGGAACTGGCTCAGATTTCCTGCTAAGTGATCGGATCCATAAACTCAGAATGATGACAATAAGTGCCTTTCAGTTTTAATGTATTAAATATTATCCTTCGTTTACATAGTATGTCCTTCAAACATATCAATTCTCAGTGAACCAACAGGATTATTTGCATATATA
>NC_068988.1:36445408-36452386 GCF_001194135.2 Octopus bimaculoides
TATATATATATATATATATATATGTACATACATATGTGTACATATTTGTGTGTAGATATAAATACAGATATAGGTATACATACAATTATATATATATATGGGGTGTGTATGTGTAGGTATTTCAATGATGTTTTAGTCGGTTTAGCCATCCACACCTAATATTACGCTCTATTCATATTACCTATGCAATTACGTCACTAATAGTCATGCAATCAATGACCATCTTCCATTAGGGCAACATCATTCGTTTGTACTCACACACACACGGATATATATATATTGAGGTCTGTTCGAAGAGACGAATAGAGACTGCCTGTAGTATATCTTAACATCAAATAATAATTTATATTTATAAGCATGATAGATCTGAACCATGTATTGTTACTTTGAAGAAAAATGAAGGAAAATAATTTCAAATCTCGGCAGAAGTCCAGCAGTTTTGAGGAGAGGGGGAATGTATTACTTTGACTCTAGAACTTGTGTGGTACTTATTTTTATCGACGTCGAAAGGATAAAAATACTAAGTCGACCTCGTCCACATTTTGAACTCAGAATGTAAAGCGGATGATATGCCGCAAAGCATTTTCTCCGGTGTACTAATATTTCTGTCAGTTCGCCGTCTTCTAACGAAAGAATAGATATAAAACCATAACATATATTCTTGCAAGCACAACATATATTTGTGGGGGTGGAGGGCTGTTCATGCACGTGAGAATTGGGTCATATATTTATGTATGATTTCTCATACATATATCTGCTCAGATATAGAATGGAAACAGAACAATAAAATATTATTTAAGCTCGTTTCATCATCATCCATTCAGGTCGCGGATGGGAACATGTTAATACATTAATAGTTTCAGAACCATTCTTGTCACTTGATAACGACGTACAGACAACAACTACTGTGAAAATCAATTTCATTAAGTCTACCATGAAGTGATTGAATAAATAGATTCATCATACCAAAAGTCCCTGCCAATGTAATTTTTCATAAACTTTTTTGCAAAATATACATAAATGAGTTTCAATTTAATTGGAAATTTATCAGAATTTACTGATTTTATTTGTTAATGTTACATTTTTTCTTAACATTTATTTTTATTCGTTTACACTCTTTGAAACTCTTCCGCTACTAGACGAAATTCATGGTGTTTACAGTCGCGAAAAAGGAACAAATCGAAGCGAAATTATACTTAAATATATAATATATAAAACTGAATGGTAATATGAATTTAGAAAGCACCCGACAACTCTATGTGTCTGAGATAATAGCAAATTCATTGACAATGAATTGCTGTCAAGTAAACAAAGACATTTCTGTGGATGAGATATTAAATATTCAAATCTTTCTCAATTACTCATGTTGTTGTACATTTAAGGTATTTGAAAGTGATTTCCGGAAGGAGGACTTTTCAGATAACTTTAGAAAATGAAATAATGACTTAATTTTACATTATGACACTCACCAGGAGAAAATCTTGCAATATTTGATTCCTTCCTCTCTTTATTTGTTTATAGCAAGAGAAAGATAGAGGGATAAAAAGGAAGAATTCTTTAGATTGGAAAATCTACAAAGAAAAAACAATAAGAAGAATTGAAGTGAATTAAAAATGTATCAATGTTAAAACATAATTACATCTTTTATGAGTCATTTCACAATCCAACAAAGAAGTAATAATTAAATAAACTGTCCAAAGTCTTTTCCGGTAGTGAGTGAACTGTTTCGTTAAGGATACGGCACAAGACTGAGCGGAACACAAACAGACAAAAGTGCCTTCCTTCCACTCTAACGACACATATGCAGATACAGATTCAAATTCATACACATGTACATAAATACAGAGACAGAGACATATATATATATATATATATATATATAGACTCATAGCTGTTTCAATGAAATACATATATACACACACACTGACTCCTGTACATATATGGGTATACACACAAACACACACACACACAATATATATATATATATATATATATATATATATATATATATATATATATATATATATATATATATATGTGTGTGTGTGTGTGTGTGTGTGTGTGTGTGTGTGTGTGTGTATCTGTAATATAAATCCCGGTGTGTGTGTGTGTGTGTTTAAAAGCGATTAAAATGGCTACATTTTTCAACTGATTTTCTCCAAACTGGGAACATACATTACTTACGTTAAAGGGATAGTCTTAGACTTTTAAACATTTTCACGTAATGAGTTTCGGTCTCCATGGGAGCACAAAACACACGTTCCTGGATAACTTGGAGAAAGGAGGTTAAAGTTTGCGAAGTAACTTTCAGAAATTGATTGTGTCCCTTACATCCACTAGTCATAAAAAGTATAAAATATTGCTTTGCATATTAGATTCGCATCGTTGAAGGTTTCTAAAGATATTTACTTCCTGTCTACTAGCGTCTGTGACGTCTATATCTCTCTATCAATACTTCTCTCTCCATCTCTCTTTCTCTCTCTCTCTCTCTCTCTCTCTCTCTCTCTATCTATCTATCTATCTATATCTCTCTATCTATATCTCTCTATCTATATCTATATCTATCTGTCTCTCTGCGTCTATCTGCCTATATCTTATCTATCTATGTATATGTATTTATTTGTCTAACTAACTAGCTCTGTCTCTACCCTCTCTCTATATATCTCACTTACTCTCTATTGTTTACACTTTCATTTTTCAGACGCCATTGTTTTCACTTTAAATTCAATCGCTATTATTTTCACTGTTAATTTTGAATCACTATTTACAAACAACAACGACAAATTACTGATAGATATAAGCTCACAATTACTGATGAAAGTAATTTCATACATAATTTACTGACCGAAATAACTTCATAAATTTGCTAAATTTGTCTACTCATTTCTTATTTAACTTTGCAACGTCTTGTGTTGTTTTGTTTATCTTTTGATGTAACTACTTATAAAGGTAAGTTCATAATTTACTGGCAGAAGTAACTTCAAAAATTTTACTCAAATCCGTACACTTTGTTAATTTCCTCAAAAAATTCTTACTTACTCTTGCAACGGTTTTCTTTTTCTCGTGTGAACGACTTTTCTGATTCACCCGATGCTGGCTCCTTGGTTCACTAGCAAATTTCGCTTCAAGCCGTACAACTCTATTTTCCGTAAAAATTTCTTATTTACTTTCTGCCCGTCGTATTAAGAAATATAATTTCCGTTACCCAGCAATTTTGATTGTTTACTATCTTCTGTACCCGTGTATTTCTATATACGTATATAACCATGCCTAGAAGGAAAGTGTCAAATGTGAATACAATGTCAAGGTCAGCCCAAAGGATGTCTCTGCCCTGGGAAAGGGAGACAGCTGCAGAAAGGGATGCATACCAAGAAACGAATAGACTGTATACTACAAAAGCCAGAGCGTCTCAGAATGAGGAACAAAGGATCTCACTGCAGAACGAAGAGCAGTTGCAACAACCCAGAGAAGCCACTTCTATGAAGCAGCTTTCAATTATGATCCAGTAGTTCATTATTTAGATGGCACTAGAGTTTCTATTGTTGCAATGACAACTGAGGCATACGTTGTCAAGGAGGAAAGTGGTCTGAAGAGACACTTGCACAGTGGTGCAGTGGTGGAAAGATTAAACTCCCTGTAATCCCCTAATCTCCAGAGCCATTGAAAGAAGTGTTGTCATCAACTGACGAAGATTACAAGCACTTCCACAACAAAATTAGACAATACAAGAATTGATGTACAGTTCCTCATAACGTACCGGTAAATTTATTTACTATAAATTTTGTACATAGTCCGAACCCATGAATGAAAAGTAAAAACGGCACCGTTACAACATCAGATTTCAACTTGATGTTCTAGCATACGCAAAAGACCATGGTAATAGGGCAGCTGCTCGGTATTTTGGTCTACCACCAACCAGAAAAATGATAAGTATTTAGAGAAAAAAAAGAAGAGAAGCTGCTAAACGTAGCAAACGATGCCTCTGTGGCTTGAACTAGAAGAAAAATTAAAAGCAAGGGTTTTAGACCAAAGAAAATCCGGAATTTCAGTATCCACTAAAATGATTACGTACCATTCAAGAATTATAGCAATGGACAGAGATATAAATGATTTTAAAGAGTCAACAGCAAGGTGTTCCATATTTATGAGGAGAAATAGCCTCTTTCACAGATAATAAATATTGACTAAGCCTCTCTGACATCTGACGTACAATCAAACAAGATAGTACAATTCAAGGGTGCTAAAACTGTAACTGTTATAACGTGTGGCCATGAAATGACACTACACAGTTGTATTAGCATACTATACTGATGGCCCAAATCTGCCAAATTTTCTTTCAAAAGAAAGACATTGCCTTAAGAAATGATACCCAATGACATTCATGTTCATGTCCACCCAAAAAGTTGGATAGATGAGGGAGGAATGAAATTGTGGCTTGATAAAGTGTAGTCCAAGCGCCCTCCTGGGCTATTATAGATAACTTCTTTACTAATTCTGTACCAGTTTCGGGCTCATAGTAATGATCTTCCTCATGAAGCTTGGAGATCTGAAATCCGGATAGTTGTACCTCAAGGAAGCCTAACCAGCTATTTACAGCCTTTAGACGTTTCAATCAATAAACCGTTTAGAATATCCAAACGGGTGGAGTGGTGCGAATTGATGCAGTCTTAACTCATTTGAAGTGAAACCATCAGGAAAAAGGAAATGGTGGTTAAAAATTTCATGGAATGATGTAACAGAATAGGTAGTTGTTAAATCATTTTCAAAATGTGGCATTAATAATGCTCTAGAAAGTACCGAGGACGAGCTATTGTTTGAAGCAGACATTGATGAACCAGATCCTGTTGCAGAGACTTCCAGTGATTAAGAGAGTACCGGTAAAATGACTGGTAACTGTGAGTACAGGTAAAATGGTTGGTAACAGTGGGTACCGGTAAAATGGCTGGTAACAGTGGGTATTTATAGGAATTCAGCACATTTATTGCTCTTCGTTGATTGGTGTGTACCAGTTTTATTCAGTGTATATTTCTATTTGCTATGGCAAATTGGATTTAGTTTCATTTGGAGGTGAGTGTAAAGCTACATATGATTTCATACTTTATTCCAGTATACTTCACAATATTGTATTTCATGCACAGAATCATACAATTTTTCCTACAAAACCACTTTAAAATATCTCTAAATAATCGTATGATGGAACATACTAAAATACAATATCTTTGTAAAATAGAGGTGCGTCTTATGTAAGGGCGTATCGACAAATACGGTATATAAATATTCACAAACACACACACACTCACACACACACACACACACACACACACACACACACATAACTACGGTATGGTACACTGCAACTTTAATTTCCGGCATACCAAAATTAATTGAATCACTCCCACTCCACTACACTTAATTGATAGCATAACCTTTCACAAAACGGACTGGGGAGCAATTAGAAAGGATCTGTCTTTTATAGACTGGTCCTTCATACTCAGTTCCACTGACATTGAAAGCACATGGCAGCGCTTTGAGGACATTGTCACTTATACATGCTCAAAACACGCCCCTATGAAATTTACAAGCACGAAGAGAAACAGACACCCTGGATAGAAAGAAAACACTCATAAGGAGCATCAAAAAATTTTTAATTTAAAAAATCAACCAATTAAAATAGTCACTCAACCAGAATCCACATTCAGCAGCAGTGAAGAGGCTTACGTTGGAAACATCTCATCTGTAGGCCAGCAGGAAAACCTGTATTGAAAATCAACGAGCTGCAGAAGAACAGTGGGTAATCAAAAAAATTAAACAGAATCCAACAGTGTTTTATTCATATGCCAATAAGCATACGACCGCTGTCACACCTGTTGATTGGTGATAACGGCATTGTCCAACATGATGCAAAAGAAATGGCAGAAGTACAACAGAAACAATACTGATCTGTCTTTAGTGATTCCACTGATATTAACGCAAGGGCTTTGAACGAAGTCGATCCTCAATATATAATCTCGGACATAACCTTTACTACTTCAGATATCTTAGTAGCAATAAACGAGATCAATTACTATTCTGCTGTGAACCCTGATAGATTTCCCGCTAGTGTCCTGAAGGAATGTAGACACCAACTTGCAATCCCTCTAACAAATCTCTGGAGTCTTTAGACTCAGATTATATACCGATAGACAAAGGCCGTCTAACACGGATCATTCATCACATCGATGATGTCCTTAACGACTTGGAATCGGGTTCGAATTCTGATGATTTCAGTAAAGCGTTGGACAGAGTCGACCAAAATATCCTATGGTCAAAATTGTCAAATATTGGAATCTGTGAAAAACTACTACACTGGATTGAGTACTTCCTGGAGAATAGAACACATGTTGTGGTCGGTAGAATTCACTGAAGCCCAGCACCAGTCACCTCAGGGGACTGTCTTGGGCCTACTTCTGTTTATAGTCTATATAAACGACATTTCAAGCGTCATCAAACACAGCGAAGTGAAAATATTCGCCGATGACTCCAAGCCCCAAACAAATTATCAACGGAGAAGAACGAATTGAACTCCACTCTGACAGTTTGATCTACATGCTGTAAGTCAGTGGGCCGACAAAAACAAAAGGCGACTAAACGAGGCAAAATTTGAACTGATGCAGTTTGGCAACATGTCTATGCTAAAACATCCATATTCTCTTCCTTCAGGGGAATCACTAACAACGTTTAATATTATCAGAGACCTAGGGTTGATTGTTGACAATAATCTCAGATGGAGTGCCCACGTCAACAATAAATCCGATATAGCTCGTAAAATGAGCTCCTGGATCCTAAGAATCTTCCCGTTCAGAGAACAAGGTGTCATTATTCCTCTTTTCTCCATTTTGTACGGCCACACCTCGAACACAGCTGCTGGGTTCTGTTTGATTCTTTCATTACCCACTGTTCTTCTGCAGCTCGTTGATTTTCAATACAGGTTTTCATGCT
>NC_068988.1:36452728-36453578 GCF_001194135.2 Octopus bimaculoides
TGTGGTGAAAGAGTACAGCAGGGTCCGCCACCATCCCCTTGTTCACCACCATCGTCGTGGAGCTTTCGGCGTTTTGGCTCAATAAACACTCACAACACCCGGTCTGGGAATCCAAACCGCGATCCTATGACCGCGAGTCCGCTGCCCTAACAACTGGACCATTGCGCCTCCACGCAGATGTAAAAGACAAAGCGATTATTTGTAGAATGTATTACCATGTTTCTTTGCAGTTTATGCGTATGAACAGTCTTCGTCGTAAAGTCACGTATTAGAAATGAAATCAAGATGTGTGATGAGTCTGTATCTTTAATGCAGTGCGCATTTCATGGAAATGAGAGGTATTTTGTAGCAGCCTGTGTTTTTTGTGTATCATGAACTCGCATAAATGTGTTGTGGGTTTATACATATTAATTACCTTGCATTGTTTTAATTCCTGAAATTAACGACGAATAATCGAATGGAGTACTGCAATCATGCGGTCGATATTCTAAGGGAGTTGGAGTTTTCGTTAATTAAGTTAAATTAAATGTTTCAATTATGTACGAGTGTATATGTCATGAATTTACTTCGATTCCTGCGACACACGCAGATTTCATGACAATTATTAACTTTCGTTATAGCCTAAAGAATCCAGTCTTCAAATCTTACTGTATTAACAAATAATTCCAGAGAAAGAAATAGTTTCTAAAACGAGTCGACAACAGTTAACGATTTCACATGTTCCATTGTATAGCACATGAATGCATATCACCGTAGGCTCCTTGTACTTTTAAACTTTAAAATTCACTTAGTTCATTTGGAAATGACAACGTAATATATATATACATACATATATATATATATATATATA
>NC_068988.1:36453885-36462734 GCF_001194135.2 Octopus bimaculoides
TATATATATATATTATATCATATTATATTATATTATATTATATTATATCATATTAATATACATTCTAATGCTTTAAATAGATATCTTATCCTCAAGTTTAATCACAAAAAATATAATTGACCTTTATATAAATATTTGAAAAGATTCACTGGAGTGATTATATTTCCTTTTTCAAATTTACCTCTTCTACAGAAAGTAGCAACTGATTGAGACGATAGCATATTATGCACGCTATACTATAACTGTATTTTAACATTTCTTTCTTTCCAAAGTTTTGTTACGTAGTCTGTACAAATAAACTGAATTCTGTGAGACATATGTGTACTTAGAAATCTAGACTGTTGGCTTTTTAATGTGTTTGCTGTGTAATTCTTGTAATATATCAGGATTAAGTTATGCAAATGTTTATCACAGTTACCTTATTTGTATTGTAATTGAATTATAAAACACACCGGTTGTATGACTGGATGGGAAATATTGGAAGCTAAATCATTTGATAATATTACATTTTTGACTTGATTTGTCTGAGCTCCACCAAATCTGGATTCTTTACATTCAACCTATTATGTCATTTATTCCTTAGAACCGACTTTTAGACAAATGTAGATAGATGGCTATTTCTATAGGAAGTAACAGCAAGTGTAAAATATTAACAATCATGCGTTTTTGTCTTCATTAAAGGAACAGTTGCTATAAGAAGATTTAAAATTATGCATATATGTACCTTGATAACACGGTAAATATTAATATTTTGAAAATGGGAAATCACCTAAAAATTGAATGTTGCATATTTCCTCAAATTGTGTTTGTGTACATGTATAGAAACGAAAAAGTGTCTATGTTCATCAGAAATGTTCCCTTCGTCCTCTCATAACTTTGTAAATTCATTTCTACAAAACAAAACAAAAAAACTAGTATTTGAAGCTAACGTGAGTGCCACTCTTAGGCCGCTGAACATCCAATAAATCACAGAGTAGCCTCTTCAACTCTCAATTGGGATATGTTGTAGTGTCAAACGAGAATACATGAATTTTTTGAAAATGATCGTTGGCATGCTTGTCCTTATGTAGTCCCAGGCCCGGTCTGCAATGGTCAATGACTAACAAGCTACAACAAAGCTTAACAGGATAAGAAAAGTGAATGACTGTTAAAACTACAGCAATATTCATGTTATAAAATAATGTGATATCGCAAATCATTTTGGATTAATAAGATATCACATGTATCCGACGAAACTTTAGTTGCTACAAGAAATATCACCGTACCTCACAAAAATCAAATTCCCCGTCATAAAGAAGTTAATTATCATTCAAACTGCAGTCGTCCTCAAGAATTTAGAAAACCTGGAAACACAGACTTTATCTCTAACCATTCCCGTCTTCTAAGAACCAGAAAATTCATCCAGGAGAGACTACAGCAACATGGAATTTTCCGTCTTGCTGGAAGATAAAACATGTCACCTGGTCCAAGATTCAAACTCGTTAACTACTTATTGTGAGCCCAGCAGCAGTGTTTTATTTACGATTCTGTGATCACAGCGTATGTTCATTATCCATGGATTCGCAAGAATTAGTGCTTCCTAAATCCATATCTGCTTCAAACTTGCATCACGTTTCATTTAGTGAGCATTTGTAGCTCTTTCAATTCGGTATCACATGATAAAAGCTTCTAAGCGGAATAGAAACGGCCGCATGCAAACCGGATGGAAATTTACCTTCACAGTTGAACGATGAAATATTTACATACGTTTAGAATTCTACATGATATCATAATACATTCAAATAATGTATGCAACTTGCATAAGGTGGAAATTATTTCATAAATAGACAGGAATACTGTACTAATTTGTATAAGTTTTCAAGCAGATTTTTTCCGTAATGTGCACCGTTATTGCAAAAACCTTCAGAGTAACATTCGACAACGTCGGATTAGAAGGAGGATTCTAAGAAAATTTTCTGTAATTTGGAATAATGTTGTATTAATAACAATATTCTATTATCTGTTACTACTAGCTATACCATTCGAATGTTTAATCAACGGACAATTAATATATTTACATAATTCTGCTACTCCCATTCATTTAACTTCGGATAGGGTGAATGTTCCATACTTGCATATATTACATTAAATGTTACTGTTTGGTATTGAAGGTATGGATCTTGAAATGACATAAAGCAAAACGTACCAGGTTAACTTTCTGGACGCACATTTTAATGGAGCAAATGAGTTTATTCTAAATTCGACAACCTAATTTCTCTATCGCACACGCTAATTATAACATATTATGTGTGTGTGAACGTGTGAACGTGTGTATGTTTCCTTGTGTGTGTATCATTTTGGTAACGCTTTGGTGTATATTTACATCAATTTTAATCATTTACTTTAGAATCGGATACTCACTGGCCGTCCCTATTGACCCTTCTCTAATAAATGCGTTAATTACATGTTCTTCAATTCTTATCATGCATATTTGATTAAATTGTTGTTTCAGGCCTCTTGATGCAATGGCCTGCCATTATTACAGCATATTTTAAAATCCATTTAATTCTCAAAGTATCATCTTTTATATTTTCAATTTACTCCTTTCGTGGAAGCTATTTTCGGTCACTGTTTTTCAATATTTAATACGGAATTAGGCGCCGAGAATAGTTAGCATGCCGGGCAAAATGCTTCGCAGTATTTCAACTGTAAGCATCTTCTGGGTTCGAATTCCACCGAGGTCAACTTTGCCTTTCATTGTTTCGTTGGTCGATAAATTAAGTACTAATTGAATACAGGAGTCGATGTAATCGTCTATCATCCTCCTCCAAAATTGCTAGCCTTGTGCTAAAATTTGAAACCAATATTGAATACGGAATAGTTGTGCTTCGTTTTTTTATGAAAACTGTAATCTATGTCAGAATTTATGACGTCGAATATTGTGATCCACTGATGATTCTCAATATGTGACTTATATTTCATATTTCGAGAGCTATATTTACGTCAACTATTACAGTTCTTACGTTTATATTCTGCACTTCCATTAAATATATTTAATTATATTAGTTTGTGTAAATTTACTTGATATATCTTTTTCAATATTAATGAATGATTTCTATTTATTCATCATATTCGTCATCACTGTTTTAATGTTTACTGAGGCTTGGGAAAAAATGACGACAATAGAAAAGCCATGGGGCAATTGTTTGAAATGTTATTCCAATACACGCTACTGAAATATACACACATTTTTAACACAAGAAATACATATGGCTATTCATGAAGACAATAGTATGTCAGATAAGCGCCAACGAACGAATGCGCGTTTTATTTAGGTGCATCATTTGTGAATTCTTCCGAAACATATTTGTGTATACGTGCGTGAATGTGTGTATATCAAAGTTCACACTAATCTCCAATATAATATATATTTTTTTATATAATATCAGTATGCGATTTCTAGAAGTATTTCTGCTGAAGTCAAAAATATTCTCCCTGATGTTTTCGTTTATTTTCTACTCTGATTTCCTATATTCAAGCTAGGAATAAATAATGAAAACTGATATGATGTCTTCATATTTGTTAATCTTAGGCTGGTAATATAATGTTTATCTTCATTTCCTAATTATAATAAAGACTGAAATTAGATGGTAACGAATGCTGTTGATGTTGTGGAGTTATTCTGCACTTCCTTGTAGTTGAATACTAAAGGTACACAAGCAATATTTTCCCATTTCTATAGGTCATTAATATAAGTGGTCTCTATGGTATTTTTAATGATTTATATATATCCATATATCGAAAGTAAGTCATCTTGTATGTTGCATTATTTTACTACATCACATTAGAAAACAAAACATTCTGCCGAGTTTGCTTTCTATAAATGATAGCCATTCATCTAAGCTTCAGTAAAACAAGTATTAGATGTACGCTACTGATTGAACCAGCAATAATGGCTTCTTAGGGAACTCAGGCATTGTCTCTAACGAAATACAATCAGTCATTCGACATTCTATATACAGTGAGAAAGAGAATGTCGCGTGCAATTATATTGACTTTCCCATAAAACCAAAATTGTGCTGCTTAAAATAAAGGTACCACAAGTACTTCTCCCCTTAACATGATATGTAGGCTCTTCGAAGAAATTAAAAGTATTTGAATTTTATAAGCAAAAATTGAATATAGCAACGTATATGTTCTTATAATTTTCAAGTTTTGCAATATAAGTATAACATATATGCTTCAATCTTATAAAGTGACTAGTTTGGTTGCATTTGATTGAATTGCTCTGATACCCCATATAGAGAATATGCACGAGTAACAGCTAAAAATATTGTCATAATCAAATACGTCAAAGTCATTGATGTAATCGATTAATCCTTCCCCCAAAGTAGAAAAGATGATCTAAACTATCAGCTATAATAAAATTCCTGTTCATTACTTTATCAATAATCTGTATTGCCCCGGTGAGTCAACGTTATTATGATGTAGAATATTTTTTACGTATCCCTATTGATTAGTATAACTGAGTATAATTTAAAATGCAGTGAAGTTTATGATACACAGTTTTAGGCTCAGTAAATATGTTCAAATAGTATTATTTCCAATTTAATCGATTATATCCACAAACATATCAGCATGGCACTTTTGTATAGTAAAAAAGATATCAATATTGACAGAAATCTCACCATTCAAATCAAATTATGTTACAAATTTATATCTGAATGTGGAATTTTTTGCTAAGAATAGAATATAATTTTAAATGATATCAAAGGTAGCATACACAAATATTTTCATCTCCTAATACTGAAAGTTAGTTGAAGAGTTACATGATAGCTGGTCGTGAAGAAATCGTGTTGTTTGCTTAACGAAAACCAAATATGTGTGTTTTAGTTTGTGTTTTAGCTTTTACTTATTTCAGATTATGGCCATGCTAGGACACCACGTTGCAGCTATTTTACTCGAATGTAACGACCCCAGTTTTTATGTTTAAAGTCTGGTACTATATATATATATATATATATATATATATATATATATATACCTTTTCTGACTAGATCAGTATTGAAAATTAATATATGTTGAAATAGGGATTTCTGATTCTAATATGGAAATAAGCTACATAGAATCACATATTCTTCGCTTCATTCAACAATTTTCATCGCCTAAAACTTTTACTATTAACTTTTAAAACTATTTTGTCCATCGTATATATTGACATTTAATTTGGCAATGGAATCATTAATTTTCTTTTATTTGTACCATTGTAGTCTGACTTGTCTGTGAAAATCGAATTTTGTTGTTTGAAGACTTTCTCTTTTCTCGGCAATTGACTAAACAGTCAGAAGTGGATACGATATTTACTCTAGCCATTCGTAAATCTTTACATTATCACCTTTCCAATCCCTCATCTCTCAGTGAGATTTCATGTAAACAAATTCACTTTATTTCTTTCACCTATTCTTTTTTTTTAATGTCTTATATTTCTTTTTAATTTTATCTTTTTAGTTTTTTTCTGTTGTGTGACCTAGTATATTCTCTTCTCATATCTTTCCTTACCCCCGCCTTCTTGTCATATTTCTACTAGATCTCCTTGATCTTCACCCCCTTTAGCTTCTTAAACATTTCTTATGCTTCTTATCCGTGCACATTTTAAATTTTCTTTGTTTATTCTACCGTTGATATTTATCATCTCCATCATTTTCAACTACTTCATTTCCGTTGATTTCTTGTCTCCTTTTTTTTTTTCGTGATGTATGCATATATATTTATTTATCTGATCCTTTTCACATATATCTCTATCTCTTTGTCAATTTATTTTTTAATGGTATGTCGCTCTGCTTTTATTAGTTATATAAACGAAACCTGATTATTGATCTATACTATGCTTTTTATATCATTGTTTATATTTTAAAATTTTCATTTCAACAGGAAGATTTATTTATTCAACATATTATTTCTGCCTTTAGTGCTGTTATATTTCTAAATATTCTTTTAACTTATTGTTACTGCCTTTAACATTTTTCCATCATAATATATAATGTGTCTATGAGCTTGAAGAGACCATGGATGTCTAAATTAAATGTTTGTAAGCAGTTAAATTTTGAACATTCCTTCTGCAATACAACCACGAATATATGATACTAACGCGGTGCAGTAGGTTCCATAATACATAATTTTATTTTGATTTTTTTTTTTTGTACTCCTTCACCGCAATTTTGTATTTCTAATTCAATTTCCTGTTTTAAATCATACACTCTCACAAATGCGAGAGATACCCAACGGAAACCGGAATTTTGCAATATCATTTTATTCACCTAGATTTACATGTTCACACTTCTATTGCCTGCAAAGTATTCACAATTTGAAGCAGTGCATCGGTCCAGATCCATTTCCACTGTTCCAAGCAGTGTTGAGATGCCTGCGAAGTGATGCTTTTTAAACTTTGCTTCGTGTTTTTTATTCACCTCTTCCACATCTGCAAATTACGTAGCACCGCTTTCGTCAGCAGTGATGAAAGCAGTTTTGGCAGAAACCTGGCAGACACGTGTCTCATACGCAAACCTTTAGAGGTAATGGACTGAACTCAATCGTAAATAATCTTCGCATCCTCTGATAACTCACCGTTGGTGATTCGACAATTTCCCCTCACAGCTGCACGCACATCTACGATGTTTTTATCAGTTCTGCTGGTTGCAGTTCTCCCAGAACGTTCGTCAATGTCGACATTTTTTCAGCCATCTTGGAAACGTCTGAACCATTCGCACATTTGTATGCAGCTCATACATTTCTCTCCATACACTTCCTGCTACTTTGCCGTTATCGCTATGACAACTTGCTTTTTCATGGTGAATGCGACAATAACAGGCTACACACCTTCATTCCAAGCACTGCTGAAAACATCGCAAGTGAGCTATAACATTACAACTTAGTGTGCCTGCACAGATGAGGTCAAGGTCGATCTGTATCAAGCTGCTTCGCTCTGCCTGCTTTAGATTTGTTACTATTGCAACAGTCTATATATTAATTAAACAGACCTCGTATCTGTGTGCGTGCGTCTTATATGTCTGTATGTCTGTATATGTATGAACATAAAACCACTTGACTAAGAAAAAGTTTTCTTTCCTCCCTCTACTTTCTTTTCCCCTAATCAATTATGACAGCGACAGCAGATTAAGTCATATTATCTAAGCAGGAACACAAGAAATTCTACGTTCATATTTAAATTATTTGCGTTTCTGTAATAATATTTGCTTTTATTCATTCCCTAGCTTGATGGAGATATAACAACAAGTCACCTGACACTATAATAAATATGTATTGAGTTATATCCTTATCGATTTACCTGATGACGCCCAGACTGATGGGCCGAAATATGTTGTACCCAATAAAGATTTACCCCAACTGCCACTGCGGAGTTCCTGAATTAGATCCAACAGAAGTGTACCATGACTACGGATGACAACAGGTTGCCTAAACTGTGCCGGTACTCAACTCAGCATTTAAATACACTAATCGACTTATGCTTATTTGTCCCAAATTATATATATATATATATATATATATATATGCAATTATAATTAAGGGCATAGAAAATATTATTGCCTATATACTGAAAGGTGTCGTTTAATCGTCGAAGCACATTAAATAGCATCACTATTATTATTACACACCCGACGAAATCGAGCGAGTAAGCCAAAAGAAATTCATAAAATTGAATCATCTCTGGATCTCCAAATGTCTGGACTAATTCGAAGGTTTTCCCTCCATCAGCAGAGAATACTGAGGAAATAAAAGAAATACTTATACATGCCACAGAAAAGTAGATGCAGTACCCCAAATATATTCATAGCAAGACTAGACACGTATGTAACTATCAAGAATAGCACACGAATAGCTAAACTGTCGCAAAGTGAATGGGAATTAATTCAGGGATATGAAAGGATAAAACAGTTAAACATTTCATCAGTGGCCAGCATATAAACATATAGAACTATTAAGGTGAAATCATAAATACAATTATTATTAAGGACATAAAAAAAAATGTTCGTCTATACGCTGAAAGGAGACGGTAAATCTTCGAACCACATTAAATTTCATTACTATTATTATTACACACGCATCGAAATCTAGGGAGCAAGCCAACAGAAATTCCTAATATTGAGTTATGTTTGGATCGTTCAATTTCTGGATTAACCCAAGGTTTTCTCCTTTATCAGCAGAGAATACTTAGGCAATAAAAGAAATACTTATACATACCCACAGAAAAGCAGACGCAATATGTTTTCTATGCCCTTAATCATAATTTTATTTGTGAATTCACCTTAATAAGACTATATTTTCGTATGCTAGCCACTAGTAAAATATTTAACAATTTTATCCTTTCATATTATAATTGAATTAATTCCCATTCACTTCGTCTTGCCATTTATGTGCTATTCTTGATCGGCTACACATGTGTCGAGGCTTGCTATGGAATTCGATATGAATATATTTGGGGTATTTATATGCGTTCATGATATTGCGTCTACTTTTCTGTTGGTATGTATAAGTATTTCTTTTATTTCATTAGTATTCTCTGCTGATAGAGAGAACACCTTTGGCTTAATCTAGTAAATTGCCGATCCATACATGACTCAATTTTTGATTTTCTCTTTGCTTACTCCCTCGATTTCAACGTGTGTATTAATAATAGTAATGCTGTTTAATGTGGTTCGACGATTTAACGTCTCCTTTCAGTATTTAGGCGAGATTTTTTTCTGTGCCCTTAATTATAAATGTCGTTATGATTTCACCTTAACAGGTCTATATTTCTGTATTGTGGCGACTGATAAAATTTTAACAATTTTATTCTTTTATATTATATATAT
>NC_068988.1:36462766-36474550 GCF_001194135.2 Octopus bimaculoides
ATATGTTTCGAGAAGGAGAGCAACTGGTAGATAAAAATGTAGACAGACTTTGCTACGAATATATGCAACTTCTAACATAAAAGAACTAATTGAATATGAAATTGCACAGCGAGGATTTTTGCAAATTTGTACTAATCAAAATTTATAAACTTAACCAGTTTAACATTTTAATTATTTTAACAGTCGTAAATCTTGAGGAAGTTGGAACTATCGAAAACTGTATCATTTCTGGTATAATACACATACACACATATACACACAAACATAACAGACGGGTACACACACATACACACACAAACACGCGCACACATATATGGATGAATATGAATATGAATATCTGTATTTTGTAATGTTATGTTTACAATTATTATCTGTTTCCTATAGCTTAGCTTTATTTCTATATTGTGCTTTTATAGTATTTTGCTTCCTTTTTATTTTCAAGATACTGTAGTGTATATTGTTTGAAAGTCATCTAAAGCCATTATCCATTACCATGCGAAATCTGTGATATAGTTTTTAATCTGAATTTGAAATAACATGTTAATGACCAACTAAAAATGTCTTGCTTAGTTTTGTCATTGACACAAGAAATATAT
Organism: Octopus bimaculoides; assembly: GCF_001194135.2. NCBI lineage: Eukaryota > Metazoa > Mollusca > Cephalopoda > Octopoda > Octopodidae > Octopus > Octopus bimaculoides. Next base: position 36,463,363 of record NC_068988.1, read on the forward strand.
GCAATTTCACTTACATATAAAAATGCAAACACATATAAATAGGTACTTTAAAATGCAGTCGCAAAATAAGCATACACTTAAATATATACTGGCAATCACATGTATACGAAACTGAAGAGCAAACAGGATTTTACAGACAAAATTGTGCCATATATTAAGACAAGAATATACGCAATCATTTCATACGTCCATTGAAGTATCTGTTTCATAAAAATAGTGAACGTGTATATATATATATATATATATATATATATATATATATATATATATATATATGCATATATATCCAAGTACACATAATGCCAAATACATGCACTCATACATACAAATGTGTGTATGTACATGTACATTTAATTATACATACACCTACGTGCGTAGATATGTCTCTACGTATGTATAACAAAATCAATTTAAGAAAGACAACACAGAGTTACTAGACGCATACAGAATAAGCAGTGACATGAAATATTATTAATTTATTTAAGTTAAGTCTACCTCCAGATACTGTAGATACTGTCTGTGTTTATTGTTACCAAACCCACACACGAAGAGATGGTAATGTAATGGATGAGAATCCTTTAACATTAACATGCCATTTAACGAATCTGAGTGTCTATTGACATGATGGTAGTTATAATTTGTTTTGTTTTTTTTGCATCAAATGGTCTATGCAACATTTGCTCTAACTTGCAACGACATACAAAGAGGAGAACGTATTTATGTTTTAGACAGTTGCCATATTTAGGAGCAATGTGAGCTAAGGAAAATATCGTGCCTCTAGAAATCGAAGTCTCTATACTAATTAAAATCTACTTCTATCTTAAGACATAATATGATTTTAACCTTTTCTTTTTAATCTTTTCTCTGTTTCAACCATTTAAATGTAGTCAAGTTGGCGCATCATTTAAAAGAAACATGAAACATATACTCATACCGCTTTTGAAAGAAGAAGACCAACACTTAACTCACATGGACATCGAATATCAAAGAAAATTAGGAAATAATATCCCATAATAAATTTAGATGATGAGAAGATAATGAGATATTTGAAACTCGTGGTTAATATTGCAGCCATGTTTGCTGTAACTATTTGAACATTAAAAAGGCATAATCTTTTTCCGTTCTACATTATTTTTCTATATAGATACCTGTTAATTGTCTACATCAGTTGCGATTAGACTATGCTATACAGATAGAGTCCAATAAAAACGAAACTATCTCCTTGTGCGATATGGCACTTGAACGAAACACTGTTTATTAGAAATAGCTGTAAAGAATGTTCATTTTATTTGTACCGGTCAAATAAGAATTTCTTTTATCAAAGTGTAATTAACTCCATCGAATTTGTTAGTTTATATGCTGTACCTCCATTGAAGACGGTAAAAGAAGGGGAAATCCGAAAATAGAATTAGACATAACCTGGTTGATCATGTTTTTTTTCTCTCCACGAATATGTTGTGTATGCAAAGTGATTATAACACTCTATGCATAGTTCCGGTGAAAAATATTTATATATTTTATTCTACAGTACAGCATTGACAAAACAAAAAATCACGTGTCTACGCGTTTGTGTGCGTATGTATATGTCTACATGTATTTTCTAAATGGATACTTATGCACAAGTATAAACCCTAATGTATACATACATATATAATGTATATAAAGATTCATGTTTGCACGCAGAAAAGTTTACATTAAAACGAAATGCAATATTATTCTCCAAAATATATTTTGAAAAGGAAACTGCACAAAGTCCATTGAATTTATACTTATTTTTGGAAGAATAGGAAAACAGATTTAGTTATATACAGCCCTCTGTCATTTCATCATAATGGAAGTAAGCCTTTGTATTAGCAACCACATATTATCCACTGTATACGTATATAATATCGAGTTTATGAAATGGAAACAAATAAATCGATATGCAACATATGGGTGAATATATAAAATGAGGCAGAAATAATTACTTACATAAGAACACAATATAATCGAGACGCAGGTTTAATACAGCATTCCACATAGTTTTACCTAGCAAAGTAAGTTAAATATCGTAACACCGACAATGTTTCTAATAATAATGCTGTTGGTCTTAATAAAAATAATAATCATAATAACAACAACAACAACGACAACGACGACGACAATAACAGCAACAACAAAAACAAGAACAGAAACAACAACAAAAACAACAACAACAATAGTAATCATAATAATAATAATATGAGGAACTGGATGGGAAAGAACAAGGTTTAAAAGCCGTGCCGGATGTTGAAGAAAGTAAAAGATTTCGGTCAAACATATGGTCTTGGGAGAAACAAAACGCAACTGAAGTAGAGTCACTCAAAGAGGAAAGTGGAGACTTCAGTAGGAGTAATTGAGAATAACCGAAGGGATGATTAGAGATCAGTGCAGGAAAATTCCGCTCTGGAAAGGGCCAGAATCCAGGTGAGATTCAGGACTTTTGGCTTCAAAACTTGACAGCTTTGCACAGGAGAATTACGAGAAAGCTGGACGAAATAGTGAGTACTGAAATCCGAGTATCGGACTGGATGACAAAAAGAAGAACGGTACTATGCCAGAAGGACCCAGGTAAAGGAAATGTGGTTCGAAATTTCGACCAATATCTCGTTTGCCACTGATGTGGAAACCGATGACGGGCATCATATCAAAATTTTTGTCTCTTCTTGCAATCAGCCAGAATAGACATCTATAAGTACCTAGATGAGAACGATCTGCTGCTAATAGAACAAAAAGGGTGTAGACGTAAGAGCAGAGGAACGAAGGATCTATTACTAATCGATGTCTATTCTGGCTGATTGCAAGAAGAGACAAAAATTTGGCGATGGCGTGAGTGGACTACAGGAAAGCATATGATATGGCTCCACACTCATGAATTATTGAATGCCTTAAACTACTTAATGTATCACACAATACTCTGAATCTAATTCAAAACTCAATGACAAAGTGGTAAACTGAACTCACAGTATGGGGAGATAATCTGGGAGAGGTAAATATCAAAAGAGGAATCTTTGAAGGGGACAGTCTGTCGCCTCTTATTTGCTGCCTGTATTCTGCCACTAACGAGTGTTTTAAGAAAGATGCCTGTAGGGCACAGGCTCGGCAGGATGAACGTAAACAATCTGTTGTTTATAGATGACCTAAAGCTATTCGCCAAGACGGAGAAAGGAATTGAGAGTTTGGCGGTAACTGTGCAGATGATTAGCAAATATATTGGCATGGAATTTGAGATCGAGAAATTTGGTGAATCACATAAGGGAGGAAATAAAAAAAATCTATGGTATCGAGCTGGAAAGTGGTGAAGCAATAAGGGACCCAGGAAAGGAAGGATTAATTACCTGGGTATCTTTGAAAGAAATAAGATGGATGAACACAAGAGAAAAGAAATATACAGGAAAAAGTATTTGAGGGGATTTCGGCTTGTGCTCCAATCGAAGCTAAATGACCGCAAAAAGATTAGAGCAAGTAACACGTGGGCCGTTGTTTGAGGAGATATAGGGCAGAAATAATATTTTGGAAGAAGCATGAATTACAAGCGATAGACTGTAGAACACATAAATTAATGACAATGAACAAGAATCTACACACCAAGAGTGTTGTGTCAAGATTGTATGTAAAGAGGAGGGAGGGAAGACGGTGATTAGTATGTTGTGAAGTTTGTGTTAGCGAGCCTGGCTTGGAATTTCAAGGGTAGTAAAGAAGAAATGATTGAAGGAGTGAAAATGCAGGCTACCTTAAAAGTGAACGAAGCCGTAGATCTAACACAATTTAAGAAAGACCAGAGAGAGCAGATGAAGAAACTTTGGCAGGAAAAGAAAATGTACACTCAGTTCTTGAAGAATAAAGATGAGATTGATTGGAATAGAATCGGGTAATAGCTTCAAAAAGGAGACACAAAAGGGTTCACTGAAGCATTAGTGTATAGGGTTTAAGAACAAGCTCTCAAAACAAACCAATCCAAATATCATAATGTAGGATCTGCTCTGAGAAGTGAGAAAGTATAAGCTTTATTGTTAGTGAGAGCTGTAAGCTCGCACAACGCGAATACAAAAGGAGACACGATAATGTGGCCAGATATGTCCACTGGCTTTTGTGCGGAATCAGGAATAGAACAACATAAATAAATAAATGCAGTAAGGATTGAATCAAATGTTAAAGGTATTGTGCGGGAATTATAAAGTTATACCGGTTTCTGTTCAAGCATGTTCGATTTCATTCTTCAGGGAACCAGTCCACGAATTAACTATCGCAAATGTGTCTACGTTTATATGCGTTTATAATTATTTCATACGCACATGAAGCTTTTATTAACAATAATTCACACCAATCATTAATTCAATGTACCACAGTTTTAAACAACGTCGAAGGAAAATGGTTATTAACACTTAAACAGCTGATATCATCATTTTATGTTCCTTTAGAGTATGGAAGACGTCATCAATTGATGCTTCATAAATTTTACACCGTTAAAATGTTAGCAAGTTAAGAGATGGAGGTAAGTCGATTCCATCAACCACAATCATCAGCTGTTACTTATTTTATCGATCTCGAGAGATTGAAAGACAAAGTGTACCTCGGTGGCTCTTGAACTTAGCACGAAAAGAGGGACGAAATGCCGCTAAACATTTTGCCGGCCTGTTAACAATTTTGCCAGCTTGCCGCTTTTCTGTCTTCTAATAATAAAAAAATACTCGAACGTCACGTGATTGATAAGTGATAATTAAGATACAACCTATCATCTAAGAATGCCGTGAAATGTTCAGCATACCCTTTCCACAAATGTGTGCGTAAAAACAAAACTGATTTTTTTCCTAAGGGAAATTTTTATATTTATTTTCATTTAAAAAAAATATATATAATAATTTTTAAACTACAGCACAACCTCATCGTTGAAACTTTTCTCAAACTATTTCTTTCCTTGAATCCGAAAACTGTATAAACAGACTATGTAAAAGAGTGAACTGAATTTTCTAATTGTTCGGTTCATATGTTGACAACTCTTACGTGATCTAAAAATAATTTCGTTACTTGAGCATATCATTGAACTAGCAACCAGAGACTATACTCAACTTTCAAATATTTGGATGGTATGTGGTACAAAATGTTTGTTTTTTTTTGTTTGTTTTTTTTATCCGCGAAATATATTTTATCCTACCCTAGAAATCTTTAAATCCGAAGGATTACAGTTAATTCACTGTCCAATTCGTACATAACTTATGCATACCGTTAATAATCTATGGAATGAGAAGCACAACCAATCACATTATTCCACGAGGGACATGAAAGTCAAAACGTTAGAATATTCGAATGGAGTTTGTACGAAACAAAGTATTCATCACAATTTGCTATCATATATTTTGTTGCCAAAAATAATTTAAGTGCGTGTCAAAGAAACAATACTAATTATTGTATTGATTCCGCTTTGAATTTCACCGAAACAGTTCACACAATCAGAGATTCAACGAAACATAATTGGTGTTAGGGACTACACTGTATTAATAACTCTTATTAGTTTACAATTACTAATAATCTACATGTTGATAAAGGAGAATTTTTAGCCCGCCGGGTAAAATATTTAGCGACTATTCATTCCTGTTATCCTTCTTATTTCAAATTCTCACGAGGTCGGCTTCGCCTTTCACCCTTTCAGTTTTGTAAGCAAATGAATAACTGTCAGTCTGGATAAGCTCGGATTTACAGAAAAGAAATCAGTCGACTCGCACATTGCAAGTACTGTCTGTAAAACTATGCAAAACTTTTCTCAGATTTAGAATGTGACTTCATTTTCGTTATCTACATTCCAATAATGGAACTTTGTTGTATATATGTTAGAAAGGAGCTCCTTCTTCAGAGGAAGAACTTAAATGATTAAAATTAGAAGAGAAACGTATGTCCATCCATCCATCCATAATACATACATACATACATACATACATACATACATACATACATACATACATACATACATATGTGCAATATAAGACGTATATACGTATGCGAAACTAGATGTAAAACGCTAAACATAAAATAATTTTTAGTCAACATGCAAGAATAATTTAAATCTTAGACACCATTAGAAGAAAACAAGTGCAAAGAAGTGAAAGGTATGAATAAAAATATTCAATACCTTTCCATGTTAATTTCGCTTTAGAAAAGACAAGCGAATATCGTGTCATTTCATTTTTTGCGACCGAATCCAAAATATCTTATGATGCGTACAGTAATGTATTACTATAAAAGATGGGTAAAAAGCTAGTATGAAGTAGCATGTCGGTCTCGCTTGGTGACTTCAATTACTATAAAAGTTTTTTCTCACTCGCACTCACTTTCTTGCTTTCACTTCTAGATTTTCTTTATACGTTTCTTTGTACTTTTCTTCACCTTTTGTGTGTCCATTAGGATATAGCTTTTGTTTTGAAATCGTTTTTTTCCCTCCCTTTCCTCATGCGTTACCTTTTTTCTCTACTTCATCCGCAACTTCACTGTGACACATTTTCACATAGTATAACTTCATTCCTCTACATGCAATTTGGCTCAAAGAAACGGTTCGCTGGACACGTGTGTTACGACGTACATACTTCGTGTGTGCGCATATACATGCATACAAATATGCATTAATATATGTATGTATGTGTGTGTGTGTGTGTGTGAACGTATGTCTATAAATATATACATCATTTATACATCAACACATATAGGTGTCCATATACATCGACATATATATGCATGTCTACATTCCCCAACATGTTTATATTTGTGCACAATCTATGTGTATGCTTGCATGTCTGAACGTGCATCTATTGCTAAACAAATCAAAATAGAATATTCTAAAGAAATGCATATTCAAAGGCGTTTACACAGTTATTCTGAAGGCATCCATATCTGATCGTCATTTTAAAAATTATTTAACATATTCTAGGATCGGAAATGAGAGTAAATAATATATACATACATACTTTACATATATGTTTGTGTTGTGTGTGTGTGTGTGTGTGTGTGTGTGTGTGTGTGTGTGTGTGTGTGTGTGTGTGTGTGTGTGTGTGTATGTGTGTGTGTGCGCGCGTGTGTGTGTGTATGCGTGTGTGTGTGTGTGTGTGTGTGTGCATATATATGCTTGCGTGTGTATGTGCCCGTGTTTGATGCATGTTTGTATGTACATGTATTACACGATTCACTTTGTTCTGAAGGGAACCAAAGTTCATCTAATTTATTCCAAACGTTGCTTATCTTTCTTACTCTATACTTCATGAACAAAGAAGGGATATGGTTTACGATGTTCAGTAGTAGCGAACTTACACTAATTAATACCATTAATCACCCACAAAATAATTAAAAAAATAGTAATTAACATTTCTATGCAAACCGTCCTTATAATTGTTCTTTTTTTAATTCATCCACCTTCCAGTTTTTAATATTCCTGACGAAAAAGGATAGAGAAAACATAGTATAACTCGTTTCTCACTTCGTATGGTATATTCAATACAGCACAACATTTACGTAATGAGACTGAGACACAGCTTTAATAGATGAACGTTGACCAATCAATCTCTATGTTATCGGTCAACGTTCAGAGTCACATTTATTTATTTTTTTAATTTATACATCAACGACATGAAAAGACATATATATTATTTATATTACCTGTTACGTGTTCCTCGGTGTCGCGTACTTGTCTCATTTCCGAATAACGTTGACCAATCAACCTTGTGAAATACCGATAGCTTTCGTCCCCGTTAAATTCCGGGAAGAATTCGTTTTTTCTAGGTTTCTATTTTTTAATAATATACGTCTTGAAAGGGACGATCTTTAAACGAAATGCTCTAACTATTAACATTTAATGACACGTGTACATGAAGTATACGATATTTCATTTACAAACCAAAGTAAAACTTGACATGGTAAGCATTATCGTGGACGGAATGCAAACCTCAGTGACAGGAGAATAATGTAAAGTATTGTCTCTAAATCCATCAAACTTTGCTGCACAATTGACCACAGTGTAAAACAACCGCATTGCCAATCTACTCTCGAACTAAACCAAACTAAACTAATTAATCGTGAGCCCCATAAGCCTTGATAGCTTGGAGAGGATGGTATTGCCGAACATTCCGTGTATCAGATCAACATTAATAAAAGGTAAATTGACATAGAGACTATCAAAATTGATTTCCCTTTTCTCTCACCGTTTAAAGAATCGTAACAGAATAGGTTAAGCTTCCTGTAACAAACGCTGAGAACATGCACGAGTAAAGTTCTTCATGTATTAAATCTATGGTGGATGCTAAAGATTAAACAATCAGGTACTCAGTATTCCCTTTCTTTATTCACCACAGGAGACGTAACATCTTATGAAATCATACAAAATTACTTTTAATAATGCATTTCCAATACTTTGCCTAAACCATGCATCTGCCTGTGCATACGTGCGTGCGTGCGCGGGTGTTTTTATGTGTGCGAGTGATTTTTGTTCGTGTGTGTATGTGTTTAAGTGCACCATTTTAGATATAAATTTGTGGAATCTTCTGCTGAATATATGACTCAAAATATGTCTTATACAAGATTCAGAGTACATGCTTATACTGTCTGTTGGTTGAATGATCGATTTGATCGGTTTATTTAGAAATTGTAGTTAATTGAAGTCGAAGGTCACTATACACAACATTAGACTACATAAATATTTTCCGAGCAATTTATATTACGAACCAGATTAGTATTCAGAGCGTAAGTCATGAGATTGCTGATAGAATACCAATAATCTGTGTATACTAAGAGTAGATGAATAAAGTAAATTATATCAAATAATATATTATAGACCAGCTGCAACCTTCTACTGGTATTAGTAACTTGTTAGTATAAATATAATTTTAGTCTCTTAAATAATTATTTAGCATTGTATTATTTAATATCTTCCATTTACGTGTAGGGTTAGGAAGCCAAAACTGACGAAGTTCTCCAAGAAGTTTTTGATCAAGTTATAATACACGTTACAGCTTTGAACCTCTGGTATCTCAGGCGTCTATTTTCAGGTGGTGGGCTGCGCGAAAAAGGTTAATAATAAATCCTTTGCTCACCATTCCATCTATTCTGAAATAAAAAAAGAGGTCCTGAAGCATAGCAATATTGAGATTATAATCAATCCTAAACAAAATAAAACTACATCACTTACATTAGAGTGACACATATAACGGCCCAAAATCCACAAACGCAATGATATCTATTATTAAATAATTAATAATAGCAAATTATATCTACAAAATGCAGGATACATATATATACGTACATAAATACATATCAAAAGAAAGGTCTGGAAGACGCTCAATGTTACAGCAGACCTTCAATGCAGTTCTGATGAAGTGCTTCTCTAATGTCTAAAACCGCAAACGTTACGTAAATTTTCACTTCGAAATTTTGCGTAAACAGACGTTACCAGCAGGACTGATATAGAAAAAATACTTAACGAATCAATAACAATGTGTTAAAGAATGTTATATCGCATGTTCTGATGGCGTGCCTTCGCCAATAACGTAATGCTACTCAACTAGCGAACTCTCACTTCCGACGACGCGACTCAACAGAACTCGACGTCTAGACTACCGACGGCTCCGGCTCGCTCTACCTAATGCTTATTTTCTTTATTATAGGCATAAAGCCTGATCAAAGGAGGAACATCGCAAGGACAGACAACACAAAAGGTGGGGTACATAGAACGAAAGGTATGAAATATGAATATAATGAATTAAAGAATGAAAGAATGCAATGGCTTGATCTCCCCAAAGCAAGCAGTTCCATTTTACTGTTCTAATAAATCATAATTTCATCAGTCTTTTATACGATTTTACATATCTCGCATGCAATCCGTTAAGTCATCAAACTCGTCAAAATCCGGTAATGTATCGTACTGAAAGTACAGTCCAGTTTTCCTTATTTTTGTTCCAAACAATTCCGTCAATTTCTTGACTCTCTCTCTCTCTCTCTCTCTCTCTCTCTCTCTCTCTCTCTCTCTCTCTCTCTCTCTCTCTCTCTCTCTCTCTCTCCCTCTCTCTCTCTCTCTCAAACAGTACCGCTCTTTCCTCGCGACCAAACACCTCTACATCCAGCCTTACTCTTATTAAATTCTTCACTTTTGCGATCTTTTTCTCAGTTTCCCCATTCTTATCATAAATTATCATCATTCTTAAGTGTCGGCCAGTCGGCTGCTTTCTTTGCCTCACATATTCCATTCTCCTCCTTACTTCCTCTTTCCACTCTTCCTATTCTTCTTCTGTCTATTTCTTCTTCCCTACTTGTTGTTGGCACTGGTTCTAGGGTTCAATTTTCACTGTTGTCTCTTTTCTCTACTACATTTTTCGGTTGCACTTTTTCAGCCTTTCTCTTCTTTTTCAGGTTTTTTGGCGGTGACTCCGCACGTGTTCATTTTCTGTCTCCTACAATTTCCTCCTCTTCCTTTTCCTCCTCCACTACTGCTTCTTTCACATATGTCTGGTTCTACGTTCTTTCCTCTTGTCTCTGGCGACACCTTGCATTCATGTGTCCCCTGGTACTGCAATTATAACATATAGGAGGTCTCCCCTCCACCACGATTTTCAACCAGGTGTCATCGGGAAGCACCAACTCCTCTGCTATGTTGTGAAAATCTAGCAGGGTTGTATGGACCATGATTTCCAGCCCATATCCCCATTAGTTTATCTCTGCCGACTTCGCCATCTTGATAATCTCGGTCTCCTCCTCATAATTGCACAGGATAGCTGCGACCAGCCATTCATCAACTATTTCAGGCGGCACTCTCCTTATCCGTACTCACGTCGCTCTTTTACCACGGTAGGTTGGTAAAAGTGCCCACCTGGCTGATCTCAACGGCACCGTGGAGTACTTTTTCGCTTCATTCTCGTTCACGAAGCTAACTTCACCAAAAAAACGGGGAAGAAATAAACCAAGTCAACACTGATTAGCAAATCTCAAAATTCCAACAAATAACAGTTTCAAAAAATCCAAATTCCAATAACTCACCGCTCTCAACAACAACGCTATCGCCACATGAAATCAACTGCTCAAAAATTCTCTACCCGACACTTCTCGTCTAGCTATCACATCCACTATTTATACGCAATGGATTTATCGTCTGGGGGCGTTAACACAACAAATTATCTCAGACTTATTATTTGATATGTGT
>NC_068988.1:36474787-36478594 GCF_001194135.2 Octopus bimaculoides
AAGCAGGTGTACCCGGTAATTCCCGGGTACACCGGGAATTATTGATATGCTTTACTACTCTGATATAAGAAAGCAATTTCGTTATATCTGCCACAAAATGTGAATGTACCGTCACGAAAAAGTACAAAAAACTGTCAGCTGGAGGAGGTAGAGATTGTTGGAGGTTGGCGAGAGAGGTTATATGAATATATTATTGAAGTATTTGAAGAAAGGGCATTAATAACGTTCACACTCACTGATGGTCGCTCTCAGTAACTGCTTTTTGCTTACGGAGTTTTTGTTTTTATAACGATCAAAAAGTAGCCAGAACGATAGGCATATTTTTGAGAACAAATGATTTCGTTGGAGGTCTGTTATTTCCATTCCAGCCAGCGGTGGCCTAGAAGAGGTTAGAAGGGTCAAGCGGCAAAGACATTATTCTGCTTGGCGAAAGCAGCTGAGAAATGTATAACTGCTGTCATTCACAGAAAAACCAATTTTTTTTTACCGTGAGAAAAGCGCTTTTGAAGTGTTAAGTGAAATTTGGTAATCGAGGATCGAATCCACGCTATGCCTATATGAAGCCACTACAAATACGTTATGGAATAAAAAAAATTATCTAACTGTTAAAATGGAGAATTATTGGAGTAATGGGCGTTCAAAAAAGTATGTATGTATAGAAATGTATGAATGAAGTCTTTAAGGTTTAAGATTCAAATTAAGGAAGTGAAATAATAATCTTTAGCAATTCGAAGCTTTGAGTAGTGAACTGCAGAATTAGGTCGGCTGATCGTGAGAATCAAATATTGAAGGCAGATTGTATGGGTTATTTCTCTTGGGTTGTTTAAATAAAATATTAGTAATATGTAGTAGCTAGAAGGATTCATTTGATAAGCCCTATTATCGATTTTTCTTTCAACAATCTAAGTACGTTACGAGGTTTCCAGACATGAGTTCTACTCACGTGTCACGTTTCATCAAAATCAATAGACCGATGTAGGAGGAGTTGTCTAAGAACGCCACAAACAAACACACACCGGTTTTCCACATATGTAGTATATATATATAATTCTATTTTTGGAATGGGTGTTCTATACGATCACATAAAGCTATAGATTGCAGCATATTGGGTTGAAAAACAACATTGCGTAGTAAAAGTCGGAGCCTGCCTGTGAGACTCGAACCCATATCTCTGTAGACATAATAGGCCTTCTACCATTGAATCAAATCCATCTCGAAAGTTTCTAAAATCATTATGACCTCCACAAAATAGGTATATATGCGTGTATGTGTTCTCTATATGTATATATTTCATTTTCATTTTATCTAGTTTCAGCTCATGAGTTGTGGCCATGCTGGGGCACCACGATTCTATATATAAAATTACAAAATTTGAATAAGTAAATTATGTTATTGAAATCCCAAAAATATTAAACGCATAGCAAATCAAAATAATAATATCTTATATTATCATATTTCGATGATGTAACGATCATTCCGTCGAAGAATGCCTATTCATACGTCCATGGCTTAAGATGTCAGATTTGATTTTGTGCTGGACGTGTTGTTGCTTTGTATGACTCTATGTTAAAGTGGTTTATATCAGATAGTACTTAGTACGGTTTTCCATTCTTCGCATGGTGGTTTGTGTAGTTGATAAACGATTGGATCACCATCCATAAATTCACAGCATTTCAGCCTGCAGTTTATTCAAATACTTTCAAGCTGCTCTTCTCCATACCATTATGGTTGTCGGGAATGTGCAATGCATCTGATTCATCAACATTGTTTACAGCGTGCGAGATTCCAATTGTCAGTGGATTTATAACTAAGATTTGAGAGCAAACAAACATGAATTTCTGTTCACTAATGATCATTACTTTTCAGTGCCACAAGTGACTGCATACAATATATATTGAACGTTACTAATGAATGATAGAGCATGTAAAGCAATGGATCCCGCAATAGCCATAATTTTAAAATTGATTTGGAAGTGGATGTATAAGAACCTACCCTTCGTAATCAACAATCGAAACTTATAGTAGAGAAAGAGAAACAATTGAGAAACGTTTGCATTATAAGGTTTCCAATTTCAGTGAAAGACCGGTATCCGTCCAGAAGGCAAAGCGGATATAAAGCAATGAATCCCTGAGAGAAAACATTGTGTTGGTAAAGTAAAGATACACGGCAGACAAAACTCACAGATAGACAGACTCACAAGCAGACATACAGACAGATAGCAAGCTAGCTAGCTAGCTAGCTAGCTAGCTAGCTAGATAGATAGATAGATAGATAGATAGATAGATAGATAGATAGATAGATAGATAGAAAGATAGATAGACCGACAGATAGATATGTTAGTAGACAGGCAGGCAAGGAGGTACGTACCGTACGTAGGTAGGTAGGTAGGTAGCGAGGTGTATAGGCAGATTGGTATACAGAGAGATAGACAAACAGAAGTATACTTTGATGCATAAAATCGAAGAGAAAGTAAGCAAACAAAACCCGTAGAGTGATCATAGTTTTTCAATAGGTGCGAAAATTTCAGATACAAAAATCCATTTTCACGTGTGCCATTTATTTTTCGCTTGATGCCTCGACAACTCGGTTGTCCAGACACTGTAAATGTATATGGATTTGATGATAGGTAATCCATTGGTGTCTGAAGATGACTAAGTCTGTGTTCTCAGTGGTGATAGCGCATGTAACTGCACATTCCATACACGCATGCGCTCGCGCACGCACGCTCACGCACACGCGCACACACACTTACGAACACGTATATGCTGATAAAGATAACGTACTTCCTTCTTGAATTATAGTATACTTGCAAGAACATTAAATGTTTATAAGGCAATACAGTATCCTATTTTTGAGTTACCAATGGATTTAATTAACTCTCAGTTATCTCTTCTAATTTCCTACGGGACTTAGAGCCAACACTAAAAGTTAAGGAGCTTCACGTTGTTTACATAGCTGTGTTCCTATACGTAACGTCGTAACTTTTTCTACTGGTTCTAAATTCTATAGAAAATCTATAGAAATAACCTGTCAAATTATTTTATAATAGGAAATTTTTTCACATTTATCCAATATGTACAATTTCGAGATTCCTCTTACAAAATGAAACATATGTAATGGTGAATGAATAACTGAAAAAAAATTCCAGAGTCATATATATATATATATATATATATATATATATATATATATATATATATATATATGTATGTATGTATTTATATATCTGTTTATGTATGTGTCAGTCTGTGTGTGTGTGTGTGTAAGTGTGTATCTCTATATGCTTAGACATATTGCTGTGTGACTGTTGGGACATTATACAGAGAAAAGAATTGGGAGACGTATGGCATAGATTGAACGGAAAGAATTAATATGCCAGACTGAACAATTTGCTTGACTATAGTCTAAATTGTATTACAGATATCGAACTTACTTTTTATTTTTGCTTTTTCGAAACAATACTACTATTCAATTAGTTTCTTGGGAATCTAACTGAAATTAACAATTGACACGCACCCAAATATTTCAATTTATATCACGGTGTCTGTTTTTGGTTTTCCTTTGTCCATTTCCAGTCATGAAGAATGGATACTAGTTCTTGCGTAATGTTAAATATAAGTGTATTATACCACGCTGTTCTATTTCTACAACATTAATTACAAATACGTATCTACGTTAATCTATGTATCTTTCTGTCTCTCAACTTTCACTCTCTTTCTCTCCTTCGGTCCCTTTTTCTCTCTGCCCCTGTCTCTCTCTCTCTCTCTCTCTCTCTCTCTCTCTCTCTCTCTCTCTCTCTCTCTCTCT
>NC_068988.1:36478885-36484669 GCF_001194135.2 Octopus bimaculoides
ATATATACATAATATATATGTATATATATATACATACATACATATATTTGTATATGTGTGTGTGTTCGTAAATGTGAGTATGTAATGTACATTTACATACATATATATAGATATATATATGTATGTGTATACACACACACACACACATACACACACACACACACACATATATATGTATATATATATATATATTACATATAAAAATGCATATACGATTATTTAGTACGTTTAAAATTTAAACTGCGTGACAAATCACAAATAGTTAGAACTATGCATGTATTCCTGTATATCCAAAAGTAAGACTGCTAGGGAGGTTGTGTAGACATATTTTACTCGTATGTACGTGTTGTATATACGAGGGAACGCGTGTGTTTGAGAGAAAGAGAATGTGTGCGTGTGTGTCTGTGTCTGTATGTATGTGTTTATGAAACCAAGTATGGCGAAATATAATATGCTCTTTATTTATTCTCTCTTCATGAAATTCTATACAATCTACGATATTGTAGATGAGACTGTTTTGTATATTATTATGTTGCTTTATTCATTGTATAGACGCTTAAGAGTTGCGTGAGATTTCCCTGATTTTGAACTCTTACTGGCAACTTGTAATTTCATTCTACTTCCAATCACATAATTTCAGCTAATATATTATTCTATTTACTTGAAGCAAAAAATTACTTCTAGTTCTGATATTTTCCCGTTGTTGGTAGTACATGATGTCAACGATTGTCAAAGCATTTATAAATGTATATATTTGATTGGTTCAGTATTCTGTCCAGCATTACACACTTCAGTCTGCTCTTCTATATTATTATATTTAGTAGCTTCGTATATGCTCATCTCATTTATGTTGCATGATATCATGTTACGTTTGGTCTTTATTCCGTCTCAGTGCAAACTTTATGAAGAACTGTATCGAGAAAGCATCACAGATAATATATTTTATTTTCTGAAATTTTAGATTCTATTTCTCTTATTTTCATTCGATGATTTAGAATTTGAAAGACTTTGTCCGTGTATTACCTTCTTTGAAGTAGGAAATTTCAGTTACGTTTTTTTTCCATCTTCCTTACTTAGCAGATCTTTTCTTTTAGTCTTTGTATTTCTTTAGAGACAAATATCACATCGCAATTTTAGTGCTATTCGGTGAACGACAATCAGAAAAGTAGATGGAAGCTCATGTGTTTCTATTGTAATATTTGGCATTTCAAGCTATGTAGATTGTCTCATGAATGTTAGAGAAAAGGGCCGAAGAGGTCTCTAGAAAACTGTTGAAAGTTGACGGGAGCAAAACTTAACCCGAAGAAGTCGGTAGGTTTGCAACTCGACGCCTGGAGAGGCAAGTCCATACTGTTCAACAAAGTCGTTGGGCGCTGGACAGAACGCCCGGTAAAGTTGCTTGGCGTTTGGTTTGGACCATACCTCCACGTGGATAAGATTTGGGATGAAGTGACGAGCAGGGTAGCCTGCCGCACCCAGAAATGGTCTGAGAGGAATCTATTACCGAAATCTCGGGCGGAGGTGGCGAATGCATACATCGCATCTATCATCTACTACAGGATGACCGTTGTGTCTTGTCCCCGTTCGAGCCTAGCCAAGTTGGAGCACCTTCTCTTCAAATTTTTGTGAAGGCGATAAGTACCATTGGTGAGTCAGTCCATCTGTTGCCAACACAATACCCTTCACGTGGAGGGCCGAGCATGTCGTAGGAAATAATGCCCAAACATGCGCTGAGGCTGCGGCATCTTTAGATATTCTGCCTAAACGGTTCACAGGTGGGGGTCAGCGTTTGTTTGACTGGCCTATCGACAGTTCGTCTCATTGACTGAGCTGCAGTACTGGGTCAAGAAGAGACTTAGGCAAGGTGATTGACATCTGGAATCTTGCCAGGCACTCACTGCTCTCTACATGTCGGGCAATGCGACCAGTGGAACATCCACTCTTGAGTTCTATAGAGGGTTAGTGGAGGAAAAGAGCGATGAAGCACTTGGAGAGATGCTAGGCGTTGACGAAGTCGAACTGACCGGTCTGCTTAGGAGAGCTTTCGAGCGGATGGCGATGGACAACTTCCAGAAATCTCTAGCTTTGCAGGGCTACTGCGGCGTGGTGGGGACTCTGCCTGTTCGAGATAAAATCTACAGGCACGGAAGTGCTGTCAGACGGACCTTCCGAAGATGTGCGCAGATCGACGAAACCGTCCTGCTCGCACTCGTGTAGTGTCCTTGCCTTACTGACTTATGGAATTATGTTGAACAGCTGTAATCACGTATGGGACGTATCCGGATATCGGCGAGTCCATACTGAAGGTCCGGAAGGGCAAGCAATTTTCCTCTACCTGATAGCAGTAGCGAAAGAAGTTGCATGGTGAACCAGGTTGAAAGGAGTGCAGACAGACACCTTTCTCTTCGGCGACTTCCTTAACAACTCTTCAAAATTTCACTTGGAAAGGAAGATGAGAGTGGAGAAAGAAGTGCTGCTTCCCAGTACATTTGCTAAAAAGTGGATGAACGTAGCAAAAATGGCCCGTGTGAGTGGACCTACTCTACTCTAATAATGCACCTGTAGGCTAGTGAATTTAAGACAGAGAAGGGTGACCTCCCTGGATGCCCTCGAAGCGTCGAGTTGTTCAGGATTGGTGGGCTACATGAGACAACCCCAGGTGGTTACCCCACTTCCACCCAGTATTGGAGAACTTTCATTTTTATATTCTTTTTGTTGGATATCATTGTTATTGTTTTAAATGTGCACTCGTTGTTTTTGCATAATATCCCCACAGCCCATATCTACTGTATTATCCCCTATATGTCGTCCTAGTGGCCAATAAATGAAATAATAATTATTATTATTATTGTTAGTAATATAGTGAGTATTATTGCTATTATTAGTATTAAGTGAGGAGCTCACCATCAGCTTTCTATCCAAACAAAATGGTCGGTGGGAGTTTTTTTCTTTAGAAGATATAAAGGACTAATAATAGATATGAGTGATGAGAAATTACGAGGCGTTGACGTGAAAGATCCAGCTGGTCGGTTCCGGAGAATACTATCAAGAAATATTTACCGTGAAAGTGGCAGCAGTATACAATAGCGGTTCGAGATTTATTCATATGGATTGAACTACTATCATTTAGATGGGCGTCTCTCTGATGCGCGAAGAGTAACGAAAACATAACAGAAGCGAACATACAATGTATAAGAATTAATGACATGTCAAATATGTTGCCAGAGGTATAACAGGCACGGCAGGCGACCGAGAGATTTGTGAAGATCAATGCACCTCCCTCCTTTAATACGAAGGTACATAAAAGGAAAGACTATCTGATTTCTTTTGAAATCTGGATGTTTTTTTGTTTTTTGTTTTTTTTTTATGGGAACGTCAAAACCTTCAAATTTGGTGGGCGATTGCAAAGACTTCTTAGAACCACGTTTGAACTGTGCGAGGCTAGTGGATTGAAGATCGAGTTGCAAATGCCTCGAAAAACTGCACAAACATTTTCAACTGTCTGACAGGTACCGAGTGGATTACCTGAATGAACCAGTGTAGATGTGGACGAATCGCATCGGGTCATTTAGGCTGCATCTGGATAGAGTTTTCTGTAGACCAGTAGATAAAGATAGTGTATGTTGTCCACTTTCTAAGTTAATTATATATCAAAACAGATCGTATATGCTGTTTCCTTAAATATACAATAATAACAACTACTAATCTTACTGGTGTTGCTTTGGCTGCAAGTACCAGAATTACTGTGAT
Organism: Octopus bimaculoides; assembly: GCF_001194135.2. Lineage (NCBI taxonomy): Eukaryota > Metazoa > Mollusca > Cephalopoda > Octopoda > Octopodidae > Octopus > Octopus bimaculoides. The sequence goes on from NC_068988.1 coordinate 36,482,636, forward strand.
GGTGCTTGGCCTAGTGTTTAGAGCGTTGCAATCAGGACCGAGAGAAGGTTGTTTCAATTTCTAGACCGTGAGGTGCCTTGCGTTCTTTAGCAAAACAATTCACCTCACGTTGCCTTTGCCCCGCTTAGGTTCCTGAAGCGTGATAACACTTGCACCTATTCAAAGTGGATTTCAGAATCGGAGAGAGCTAATGTACAGCATATACAATATATCACTGTATACAAACTTTTCGTGTAGGTTGTTTCACAGGAAATTCCAGAATTGTCCTTCTGTGAATACGAGAGACCACCATCTATCTATCTATCTATCTATCTATCTATCTATCTATCTATCTATCTATCTATCTATCTATCCATCCATCTATCCATCCATCTATCAACCCATCCATCCATCACAACACTTTGTCAACAACGGAACGGACAAATTACGGATGGATTGTCCAGAAGTAACAACCAAACGATTTCGAACCAGATCAAACTTTCTAACGCAAAGAAAGACAATGGCTAACGTAATGTGAGGGATTCAGTGATACTTTTCATGATGTGTCTCCCGATTCCGGCTTACATAATAGAAAGAAAAAACTAAAATCGCCGCCGTCACTGCAAATGCGGCTACTGCTACTACTACTACTACTACTACTACTACTACTACTACTACTACTACTACTACTACTACTACTACATGAAACGCTATCACTATTTTAATTGTCGTATATATCACAGACTGATGATAAGTTACAAGGTGTTCGCTTTTTTTTCCTCGTTTCGGTTGTTTTTCCTTTTTTTCTTAAATTGGTTAAGTATGGTTTCCCATGAATAGTAATGCCAATTATGATTCATTCATGCGCTTATATTGTTTTCCTTTCTAACTTATCAACATCAATAACAGAGTATTGCTGTTATCTATGACATACCGTTTTGATGTCGATGTCTACTCTCTTTTTATGTACATCCGTTCTCTCGTTCTTTTAATTGAGTTGGTAGTAATTATATCTTAAGTGTATTAATTTTATTTTTACTTGCAACTGACAGTATTACGTCTTTAATATACATATGTAGGTGCGGTAAGAAGCTTGCTTTCCGACCATTTAGTTGCGGGTTCATTCCTGCTGCGCGAGGCATGTGTCTTTTACGTTAGTATTAAGCAAACCGAAGACTTGAGAGTGTGGTAGACGGCTACTGTCAGAAGCTGGTCACGTATAAGGAAAATGTTCTCTATTTGGCCTGTGTGTTTTTTGTACTCTGGTTATTATCATTTTTTGTCTACGTTATGTTTGCAACATCCTGTACCCAGATATGCATCTATATATACAGGTAGATGTAGGTATGCACATACATGTACGTATATGTGCATATACTCATTTATTATTTGTTATACATATATATATATATACATATATAGTGAGAGGGAGAGAGGGATAGAGAGAGGGAGATGGGTGTCTGTGAATGTGTGTCCATGTTTCATTCTCGCGAACGTAAACACTAGGAATATATACTTTCCTCCTAACTCCCTCCATTTTCTCTCCCTGTCTCTCCAAGAAAACTCCATGCATCTCTAAGACATCCCTATTTCATACCTACCACAACAAAAGTAAAACCATCCGGCTGAGTATACAATATATACGACCTGGATAACCAAAGTTATGCGCAGTTGCATGATCTGGAGGGGATCACATTTTTACTATACAACATCCACCCCCTTTCTTTATTATACAACATCCACCCCCCTTTCTTTATTAACAATCAATTTATCAATTTCTTTTATTCACACCACCGCCTCCTTTATATATACATACATATATACATATGCATACATATGCATATATATATATATATATATATATATACAAGAATAAGGGCAGAGAATCGTCAATTAATAATAGAATTAACAATTAACAATTTTGCCAAGTAGTTCAGTATGAAAAAAACCTTTATCGGTAAAACTATTTATCATCATAAATATACAGGGATTAGCAATTGAGTTGCTTCTCCAACATACTGAAAATTTAGAAATAGCAGTCAAAGAACTACTGAT
>NC_068988.1:36486085-36488375 GCF_001194135.2 Octopus bimaculoides
TTTAATAGTATTATTGAGTGTGTAGGGGTGGAGAGAAAGAGTGGGGGAAAGTAATGTGGGGTGTATAGGATAGTAAAAGAGGGTGAGGAATGAGGAGAAAGTGAGAGATGCTGTGTGTATTTTTTTGTTTGTGTGTGTGCCTGTGTATCTGAAAGGAGTGTCAATGGAAAAGAGAAGGAAAGAAAGAAGGAAGAGAGAAAGAAGAAAAAAGTGTGTTTACACCTATTCAGCTGGTCAGTTCTTTCAATAGAAGATGACAAGTAGATTCTTGGTCTTTAAAAATGGCAAAACCAGGTGGCTTTTGATGAGGAATAATAAGTTACTTTTCAAAAAATTGTCTGGACTTATTATCATCATCATCATCGTCACTGTCCACTGAGAGAGAGAGTGTGTGTGTTTTCTTTTATAAGTGTATGTATGCCTCTGTGTGTGTGTGTGTGTGTGTGTGTGTGTGTGTGTGTTTGTGTGTGCCTGTGTATCAGAAAGGAGTGTCAATGGAAAAGAGAAGGAAAGAAAGAAGTCAAGAAAGAAAGAAGAAAAATATGTTTTACATCTATACAGCTGGTCATTTCTTTCAATAGAAGAAGATAAGTTGGTTAATAAAAGCTATTTTTCAAAAAATTGTCTGGACTTATTATCATCATCATCCTTGTTCAATGCTTGATTCCAGTGCTGGTATGGGTTGGAAAATCTGGATGCAATAATGTTTCTATTTATGCATATACACATATATGTATAGCAGTGTGTGTGTTGTGTGTGTGTGTTTAATACAAAATTACAGTTTACTTTACAAAATGGGTCCCTTATCCAGTACAAATCATTACAGAAATAGTGATATTTCACCAGTCACAGTTATATATGTATACACATGTATATTTTTCAAGAGGAATGAAGGAAAAGAACAATTGTTTACAAAAATGAAGATATTTCGTTGGGTAATAATATACAAGGGAAAGTTTCTTGTGAAGGAGCTCAATGAAACATATGCATGCAATTTCTTTTACATTGTGAGGACATTATTACACAGACTAAGTAAATTGTTCCAGATGGGTTTATAGGGAAGTTGCTGTGATTTTCATATATTCAGCCATTCAGTTTGGGGGACAGTTTTGTTATGAAGTGTTGTTCCATACTTTTTCTGAAGAAGGTGTCATTCTTTGGGCATTTATATAAGGGAAAGATCTTAAATTTTCCTTCTTCTCATGTTTCTAAATGTTTACTCAGTGGAATCTTTCGCAGTTCCTCCTGACAGACATGTTGTCGGTGAATGCTCGTTGGCATAAAGAATTTTCAGTTTCACCTGTATAATTCTCCATGCATGTGGGACAGCTTATGCAGTATATTACGTTCTGAGTCTTGCAATTCATGTCTGCATTTACTTTGAATGTGTCCACACTTAAATTTTATTTGTTTGTTTCCCTCTATATAGTTGTAGATTGGATTACTGCAGATCCCACATCTACCATCTCCACACTTTTTTACAAAGAGTTCGATTTCATTTTATGCCGAGAATTTTGCTCTTGTCAGTTGTTTTTCCAGGTTTTTCTCTTTGCGTTTAAAGTTTTTTTAAGCAATATTTGTTTAATAGGTTTCCCATTTTGGGGCTTTGTAGGACTATTGGTATGTTTGGATGTATAATTTGAAACATGTTTGCAACTCCAGGGTTGTGTATGTTTATGAAGGAGATGACGTTTTCTTTGTTTTTTTCTTTTTTCGAGTACTGAGTTGTGTGTGTGCGTGTGTATGTGTTTATGTCAGTATGCATACGACTAAATATTGTTTCCAATTCAATACAGATTGTTATCTTCACTGTACGTTTGTGTTATACTTGCTGCTAATTATACTGATGGTATTAACATCTACAATATTACAATTACTAAAGTTATTTCTACCCCACCTAGTGTTCGGTATTATTTCAATGAGGTCTGAAGCTGATCATCATTGCATCATTGTGTAAACCGGTTTCTCTCTGAATAAATATTAATTACTTTACTTTAGCCATGTGAAGTTTAGGTTTTCAAAGGATTGCAATGATTGCTATTTCGCCAATAATTTAATTTAGTCCTATCGACATTTACGCGTTCGCGCTTATGGAGTCATTCAAATCAGTCTTTTTCACAAATATGACAATGGAAATGTGGGAATAAAACAAAACAACAACAAATGAAGGTTCCCCATTGATCTCAGAGATCTAACAGAAATGATATGGAATACATGTTTATGAAGTGTACATGTATATGCATAAAGACACGAAGCATATTAATATTCATTCACTTCATTTGGAGACAAC
>NC_068988.1:36488467-36495812 GCF_001194135.2 Octopus bimaculoides
ATGTACATATATATATATATATTTGTTTTTGTTTGAAATGGCTTTTCTATAATGTCTAGTACGTCTGTCATGTATGTAATATAGATAAATTATTGTTTTTATTGCGTACGTGACCGTGACGAAACGTTTACAATGAGAGATATGTACAGTGTTATTGTCTTGCCATATATATGGCTTCAATTTTTTAATTTTAAAGAGTAAGTCAGAACAATCGTTATGTACGTTATCATAATGAAATGAATAGTTCACATGCATGACTAATGTGCTTATATATATTACACATACACACACATATATAATATATATATATATATATATATATATATATATTCTTGTCTTTGTGGGGAGGCGTATAGGTTAGTTTCCAGTTTGTTCCTCGAAAATATTCTGAATGACCGAATAACATATAGCATTAGGAATGAGGGTGGTTACAGTCTTGGGTGTTAAAAGTGTTTTTCGTTTTGTAAAAGAAATGATTTTGGTTCCGACGCTAAGGAATTTGCTTTTTGAATAGACATGCACAGATGCAGTATTTACACGCCGGGTTGTACAACTTTTATTACGTACACATGATTTGAAATAAAGTTTATGTACGCCTTTTGTTCTCAAGAATTATTTGACTGGAAATTATGGTTTCTGTAGAGGCGCAGTATGAGATAAAGCATTTGATGATAGGGTTTAGGGGCACCTGTCTAAATTTATACGGTCGCATGAAATTTGCAGAATATGTATTCTCAAGTGAAATGCTTGAGAATGTTAGACACTTGTAGGATGAAGTGCTTGTGCCAGTGTGATGTATGCCGTTGATATGCTTAATGTTTGAGATATTGTTCGTTATTACTGGAATTACATAATAGAGTATGATGCGTAGTTTTCTAAAGGTGAAAGATATTTCTAGAATGGAAGTTTTGCTTTTCTCTGTGTCATATTTGGCAAAAGATGTGCTTTCATGATAATAAAATAGACCATTGTACCTAAAAGCTTCTGTATATTTATTTGGTTATTCCTACCGTATTTGCATGTTGAAATGAATTATATTGTTTCTTTTTAAAGTTGTTAAGCAAACGTTGTTGTTGTTTCTGTTCATGTTTCACTGTCTCAAACACTTACTGCTTTGCATTATTTTTGAAACTTTCAATGATGTGTCCTTAACTAATTTTCACGTTATATCATACGTGCATTGAAATATTAGCTGAAGAATAAAATTGTTTTTCCAGCTTCATTTTCTAATTACCAAACAATATATGTTTTTTCAAATTCTAAACCATCAACTGCCTCACACTCACAACTATGTAGCTCACAGAGTAACGTCAGGTAAAAAAAAGTAACGCAAAATCGCAGACGCATCACAAATGATTCATATTTTTTCTGAATCACACCCATATGCTGTACATAAAACCTCCGTTCCTCAAAGTTTAATAGTCACACTATAAAAGCCACGATAGCATTACAAGTTACGGTGTCGCATTGATGTTTCCAATTCTCACGATATACTTTGGATTCAGGTTATATTTCTGTAAAACAAACCTCGCGCATTTGAGTTACTCTTATAGATATACGCACACACAAAGCCACAAACGCACATTTACATTCACACACACATATATGACATACACGTATAAGCATATATTCGTTTATATGTGTATTGGTTGTGGTTGTGGTGGTGGTGGTGGTGGTGGTGGTGGTAGCGGGGCTATATGTTAATATATGATGGGGGTTATATATTAATATATTATTACGGAAAGATGATATATTCGTTATTGGAGCTTTATGCTCGCTATTTTCGGCTGTTAGATGTTGAAGTTAGGAAAATTTAAATCGCAAATTTCTGTTTATTGGAATAAAATGTCATTTGAGATTTACACTTATAATATTTTATGGTGATTGCCATTACATGCTATGATCAGTTCCCAGCAGATCACAAAGAATAAGAGTATATTGCCAATTTAGGTGTTTGTAATATCTAGTCCGTGGCTTCAATTTGACTATAAATCTTTGCTCGGATAGAAAACCATGATAATGTAGATAACATAATCATATGTTTAGACAGCATTTCACACAGATGCTCAATATGTCATAGCTCGAATTGGAACAAAATGACCATGCTAGATTTTCAAGTCGTTTCCTTCGATGTTTTAGTTCAAATCCAAGTCAATTATTATATTGTTTTGCTTCAATAGCCAAATGAACTATTCTTCCTCCTTAAAATTTATAAAGTTTTGTTGGCGGCTTCTCTTTCTCTTTACGTGCTACATGTACAGCGGTCGGAGATGATAGGCCTCCGTGGCAGTGTTTGAAAATGCAAGCAATTTCTTAAGAAAGATACACGATTAGTTTCTCGTTGATTTATATCAGTATATTTATAGTTTACTTTCGTAGTTGCCTGCTCTCTCGAGCTTGAAATTGAGGCACCGAAACTATATAACACTAAACTCTATACATCTATGTAGCACTACACTTATTAACGTGGCATTACGGACACTCTACATATTGCTGGAACTGTGTGGTATATGTGTAATGAATAAACTTTCTTTGAGTTCCTAAAAGCTTAGCGAAAGGAGCATGTTTTATTAGTTGAACAAGAAACACTTCGGCCAGAGTTCCTGTAGGGTAACGGGGGACTAAAGGTAATTCTATGCCCCACAAAACTCCTGAAATGTCAAGCCGGAAACTTTCCACTGGATGCACATGAATGTCTTCCTCAGGTCCACTTATGACATCGTTAGAAAAAAATATATAGGACTAGTGCTCAATACCACGATCCCAAATCTTATGAGAGATAGGAAATACAAAAAGAAAAGTATATCAAAATAGGAGCAGTGCATCACAATTTTTAATATTTGAAAGTAAGGCCAAAGTTTGATTTCATACTTCACAATGGACTTCGCTATTTGAAACTGTGGTCAGTTTGTAATGTTCGAATACCTCGTGGATAAAGGTGGCATTACAATATGTGATACATGTTCAGCGCATCAGTATTCATTCTAAGTTACAATAAGAATTAGCAATGAAGCTTCTGCGTACAAGCCATGATCCCTCTACACAAACACGTTATATATCTATATATATATATATATATCCATTTGAAGTAATCGTGTCGATGATAACTCAATGTATTTCCGTTTTTATCCATATATGTAAGTTTGAAACCACTTGGGTGGTGTAGATTATTACCTTAATTTCGACATTATCTTACCTGCAGGGAACACTATAGTCACGTTGATCTTAGAAATTTTTCTTTTCAATCATTGTTATCGACAATTACCTGTAATCTTTTATGCAATAGTGCAACACCTATTTGAAATAATATATTCATAAACGGTTTTCAAACTATATTGAAGATAACATCCACAGAGAATTATTTATAGAGAAGCTACACATTGCAGATTTTGAAACTGCAACTTGTTCTATATTTATCTTAAATATTTTATATACTGAGATACCATGTAAGAGTAGCACGAAAATGTCATCTATTGTTGTTTATATATGAACAAAAGAATACATTGTTCAAACTATGACTCCATAGCAACAGTGAGTATTGGTCAAAAGAAGGATTTTAACTTTCTTTATGATTTCTAACGTTCACCATTCGAGATTCGAGTGTATATAACTCTATACATCAATTTAGCATTATTTACTGCCATTTTTGTTTAGAAGAACTCAGTCTGTACACAAGCAGCTTGAAACGCTATTCCCAGACCCTTAGTAACAGAATGTAATACTTTAGAATTAGCAAAGTGCGAGAATCTACAAATTAATGCTACGTTCATTGTTACAAATTGCTTGTCATCGTTGGATGAGAATATGGCATTAAATGAAATATTATGGCATTAAATGGAAGATCCATGAAAATAAACTAAACAACCATATTTAAGATAAAGTGAAATTTTTTCGATAAAAAAAAAATGTTGGTAAAAGCAAATGGTTAGCAAGTATGTATTACCCGATGATGACATAAACGTCATTTGTTAAAGTTATTTTGTTTATTGGGACAAGTCTACCAGCACTTGTCCGTAGCATTAGCCTAACGTGGTGAAGCATATTCTATGCGTTTTCTGGAAAAGTGATGAAATAATTCTAAAGTAGATTTAAAATGACATAAAATCTAAGTCAAAAAGATTAGAATTATGCACTTAATAAATGAATCTTAGATGCTATCTGCATGAGAACATAATCAGTATGTTAGCTTATGGAGGCAGAAGCAACACGTGAAGAAAATCACTAAGTAAATAGTGTACCTGGCTAGGCATAGTTAATTAATTATCCCACGGAAATAAAAATAATAAATTATCTTCAAATAAAGTTTTTTTCTGGAAAACTTTAAGCAAGTGAAAGTTAATGTATTGTTAGATAATCATACGTATATACAGCAAAACGTATCGAAATTTTCTATGAAAGCAAGAGAGATTAGAAAATACATGTTCATTATATATATTTCAAGTATATTTCCTCCAGCATTATTTGAAAATATATAATGAACATGTATTTTCTAATTCAAATAATGCTGGAGGAAATATACTTGAAATATATATCAATATGTATTAATTAACAAAAAGTTTTTATATGATGATAATTACAATGGCAAAACCAGGATAGAAACAAAAAATAACTAACGTGATTTCAACCGAAATTTACGTACTATCATCATGCATATTCTAATGAAAGGGATAATATATATCCGCTAGTAATCATAACCGGATCAGCTAAACACACACATGCACACACACAAACACACACACACACACACACACACACACACACACATACACACACACGCTCACGCACACTCACACGCATGCACACACATGCACACGCATGCACACACATAATGTGTATGCCTAAGTGTGTAGAGCATATGTATATCTTAATATATAAAAGAGAGTATGTGTGTGTGTGTGAGTGTGTGTGCGAGTGTGTGTGTTTGTGCATGAGTGCTTATGTGTGCATCTGTGTGTGCGTATGTGTGCGTCTGTGTGTTCGTGCGCGTGTTCTTTCTGATTCGAAACTGAGGGGCCGATTTTGAGGTATAAGGTGTTAAAAGATTCAGTTATCTTTCGGCTCCCAAATAAATTTATTTTCATTTACGTATTTGTATTACTAAAATTTATTATTATTATCTTTCTTTAAGTAAACTATCGTAAACTATATTTTATACCACCACTACCATCATCATGACGTCACATTCGCTATATGAGTGTGCATGTGTCTGTCAGTGTGTGTGTTTGCGCATTCGTTACGTACATTAGACCGATGACTGAGAATTATATGTGTGTGAGTGTACATGATGATTTGACTGATTTGGCAGCACTCAAAACACTCGCAAATTATATATGGAAACAATGTTATTTTGGTTATTATAACAAATTTGGAAACTTGGTGAAGTAGAAAGCCTTAACGGCTCTTTCAATATAATTACAGAAATGTTATTCCAGTTCTTATAACCAGGTTGAAGATAATGCTTTTTTAACTGTCCTTGCGTCCTTATCATATTTCTGCTCTGCTGCTTTATCAGTGTGAATATTCAATGCCGTGCAAAGTCTTTACTGCATTAGTCAGTATTTATTCTACAGCCTTACACAATTATAATATATCAGGTTATCCCATAAGTTCTGTCCGATTTTTGAATAAAGAACACAAGTGATCAAATGTTATATTTAATTGAAATTTAATCATCAATGTGCTTTCCCTAATTATCTATGACTATCTTCCATCTATTTACAAGCTTTTTAATCTCATCAATGTAAAACTCTTTTGGTTTCAAAGCGAAGAACTCTGAAATGTCAGTTTAGATCTCCTCCTGGCTTGCGAAAGTTATGTCCCCCAAATGATTCTGTGAACTACGAAACGAAAGGTAGTTTGAAAGAGCAAGGCCGGGAGAATAGGGTGGATGAGGAATTTTTTCCCAACAAAGCTCTTCGATCTTCTGTGATGTGATCTTTGCAGCGTGGGGGTCACTCCTTTTTGATTCACTAAAGTGGGTCATTTTTACTCCTAAGTTTGGTTTAAACGCTCTGGTTGCTGACAGTAGACTTGATCATTGATTGTTGCATTAGGTGGTAACAATTCACAGTGAATTACTCCTTTGCAATCCCACCAGATAAAGCGAAGAACCTATTCCCCATGAAGCTCTCTCTTCGGTTGTGGTTGAGCTTTTTCCCTTTTACCAAGCCACTGTTTACGACGTTTAACATTTCGATAGAAGATCCATTTTTCATCATCAGTCTTAAGTCTATCCCAAAAGGGTAAAATGAGTTCGCGAGAATGGAGAGAAGAGCAGATGTCAACTCGGGATTTGTGTTTGCTTTCGGACAATTCATAAGGCACACATTTTCCAAGTTTAGGAACCTTTCCAAGTTATTGAAGATGACGATAAACTCTTGTGTGTTTTGAACTAAGCATTATTGCCAATTCTTCAACTGATATTGCCGGATTTTCTTCAAGTAATGCCTCAAGGAGCTTATCATCAAACTCAACTGGACGTCCTGTTCGAACCTCATCTTCAAGGCTGAAATCTCCACTTCTGAATTTTGCAAACGATCTGCTGCAAGTTCTTTCATACAGGCATTTTTTCCCATAAACTGAGTGTATGTTTCGAGTCGGTTCGGCTGCAGAGTTTCCTTTTTTTTTTTTTTGGTACTCATAAAGCATTATGTGCCTCAAATGCTCTTTGGATACCTCCATGTTAGAAAGGGCTTTAATCAAAGAACTTTTAATTCTATTATTCTGTAAAATAATATTTAATTAGTTTAAATGTACACAAATGCATAAATATATATTTTAAATTCCATTAGACATTCTAAAATACTACTAAATTTCATTCAATTTTAAAAAGGGTATAATTGGACAGAACTTATGGGATGACCTGATAGAATAAGTGATGTCAAATTTATTTATGTCTAGCTTCATACATCTTTCAGCAAATGCTTTAAAGTAATTAACGTTCACAAAAGCAACATATTCCTTTATACACACTTTGTTCAGCTTTCGTTTAAAAATTGTAAAATAGTAGTTTTTTTTGTATGAAAAATTGAAATATGCCTTCTGAATTTTCGTTGAGATTGACTTACTTCACCATGACATTAAATCCTATACATTTAGTATATGTTCCAAATAAATGTTGAATTTCTGCACATTGGTGACGCGTAATAAATTTTGCTAAATTAGTGACTTTCCGTCGCTGGAATGCTACAGAAAGTATTTTTTGCACCTATACTGACTAAATTTCGTTTCGCATAAACTTCGTGTGTGTACGTTTTGCTGTTTTCTGTATCATCAATTGTATGAGTGTCTATGTGACTGTGTGTGTGTGTGTGTGTGTGTGTGTGTGTGTGTGTGTGTGTGTGTG
>NC_068988.1:36495822-36500783 GCF_001194135.2 Octopus bimaculoides
GTGTGTTCATTTCCACGTTTGTTACGTCTATCGTAAACTATAGTAAAGGAAATTGTACGCCGTTTTAATGAGCCCATGTCTAATGATGGAGGCATCCTTATGATAGATATTACCCATGAAAATCGCGATATTCTCATTCGTGTTCGAGATAGCAAACTTATACGTGCTTGAGAAACTCACCCCTTTTATGATGCTCTCCAGTATCCTGTTACTCTTGTGGAATGGACAAGATGGGTATTATTTGAATATTCCAAAGTTTGACCTTGGAACAGGAGAGCCAATTACAAACAAAAAGATGATGTCAATGACTTCTGTTCTTACCAACTGATGTTAAAATCAGAACAATCAAATCAATTACACATGTATCGTTATCTACTTCAGCAACACCTGGTTGATATGCTAAAGTTGGGAGTCAGCGTCTCCTCTACAGTCGTAACAATCAAAAAGTTAAGGGCTAAAAATTATGTACTTCACAAAGATGCACTGAGGAGAGATGGGGAAAACATGGGGCAACTTATTTTCCACCCATGGGAATACTCCAAAACATGGGGCAACTTATATTCCACCCATCATCATTCACAAGTGATCCACAATATATGCACGAACGATCACAAGATGGTCTGACATATATAAAGACATGTGGAAAACTAGATCTTTTTGTCACTTTCACCTACAATCCTAAATGGGACGAAATAAAATCTAAACTTCTAGTGTTGCATCTTTTGATATTACAGCTACCCTCCTCAATGGGAGAAGAACTGCTTATTGCACGTTCAAGCTCCCTCTACACCTTGCAATGAAAGAATCTCAAATGTGAAACATTTGCAAAAATTTGCAATGGCAACAGTTCTCCAACAAATTGCTTCATTGTTTGGGATGAGTGTACCATCACATTGTGGAGCTCCATAGGTATGTAACAGTAACCTCCAAGACATAAAATCAATAGCATGCTCATAGGAGGAATAACAGTTCTTGCAGGAGATTTTCGTTAAACGTTTTTAGTTATACCCAAAGGATCAAAAGCTGCTGAGATCAATGCGTGCTTCAAAAAATCGTACCTTTGGAGACGTGAAAAAACTTCATCTTTTACGCAACATCAGAGTACTTCTACAAAGTGATCATACGACTTATTAAGATTTGTAAATGGATATTAACATTGAACTCAAGGCTTCAGAAACATGAAATTACATGCGGTCAAATGATACTTCTTCTTAGAGATCTTATAGATAAAGTATTTCCTAATTTAGCTATCAATTACACTGTTATAAACTGGCTATGTGAAACAGCTATACTAACTCCAATTAATGAAATAGTCGATAAACTCAAGAATTAACTTCAAAAGTTAACAGATACTTCAGAAATGACTTTTTGATCAACTCACAACAGTCGATCAAGATCAGGTTGTTCAATACACTGTTCAATTTCTGAACATTCTTAAACCCACTGAAATGCAACCGCATAACTTGACACTAAATTAGGTGCTCCCATTACGTTGCTTAGGAATTTTGACCCATCTCACCTGTGTAATGAAACTCGCTTATAAGTAACAATCATAACAGGTAGTCACAAAGGAGAAAATATCTTTATTCCTCTTATACCTACAGATGTTCCATTTGAATTTTAAGACGCATCAATTTCCAAACTAACCAACTAATATACTAAAGATCGGCAGTTTTTGACTGAATTTTTAACCTAAATTCTTTCAGATACTTTTTGATAGAATGGCAGTCGGGATAATATAAAATGGCTAAATTTCTCTTACACTTCTCTCTTATGAAAACTAAGACATATTTAATCCGATGATTGTATTTTTTATCTTTTATTTTAACTCGTTCTGCTATTAGACCGCACCCATACTGGGGCATCTTTTTCAAGAATTTTCGTCGAATGAATCGGCCCAATTACATCTTTCTTTTTTTTTAAGCATGATACTTATTTTGCTGACTTGTTTTGCCGAACCACTACGTTATGGCTAACTAAACACACTACCAGGCTTTTGTTAAGCGCTTGTGGGGGACAAACATAGAAATAAAGACTTTCTTTCCATCACACACATGCGCGCTCGCAGACACTCACATGCAAACATACACACATATACATCAGGCTTCTTTCGGTTTCCCCTTTAAGAGATGTTCATCATTTCATTCTGTTTATTTTTATTAACATTCCAGAAAAGACAAAATAGCTTTCTTCTAGTTTGCTATGTATTTAGAGAACTATTGTACGAGGTATCCTCTGTCTGTTACAATGAGTCAACTATTTAGTTACTTTTCTATTTGCTTACTGATGTACAAACATTTTGTAATTGGACTAAATCATCCACATTCTGTCCTTCGTGGATTTCAAAAAGTGCCAAGTATTTTAGAATGTTGTGATGATTAGCTTGCTTTGTGATTTTGTCCTCTGCACATGATTTTGCTGGTTGCTTTCTATTTTGTGTCAGCTGAATCATTGGTATGCAATTACGTACTTTGTCATCTATTGTTATTCACTTCGGTATTCGTAGTTATTCAAGTAAAATGGTTCCATCTGTTTGAAAGAGTCAATCTTATTAATCAGAAGATTGTATTATAATCATCAACATGTGATATGCTCATATAGGCGAATATCAGTTCCTTTTTGAACATTTTTTTAGAGCAAAAATCTATCATTTGCTATCAATGTTTGTCGTTAATGCAAGAGATAGTAGCAAAGCTTAATATGAAGTGTGTAGGAATATTTATAAGGATAACTAGAGACAAACTTTGAATTTCACTTAGGCTTAAGAACTCAGATTTGATCTTTTCGTTAGTCTCTGTAGAATCTATATATTCTTGAATGTATAATTGAAATTTGCTGTGGTTTCTTTTTGTTGTTTTCTCGAAATTCAGAATTTAGTTTTTATAGGTACATGCATCCGGAAAAAAAATCCTTGGTCATTCTTTAAAACAAGTAAGCAATTGGTAGCATTCTTGTTCACTGTTTATAAACATCATTTCATTGTTACGATGTTTGATCCCCAAGAAAGTAAATCTATTTGCAAATATATAGACATAGTCGTTAATCGTTTCTAAATATTCAGGATCATTTTCTGAGTCAATCTTTAGCCAAATAACCAACTGGGATTCAGATATTGCCATTTCTAAGCTTCTGTCAACAATACCATTAAATATATATTTCACATTCATTGTCATGTTAATGTTTCTTTTACGTTATTTGATACTATTCCTATACATATTTTCATTGTTCTCGCCTGAGAAAACGCTAGATTAATAATTCATGGCTTTCTCTTATTTTACATGATTTACGTTCCCAAATTAAATGTATTGTTTTACAGTGACTGTCTTTCGCATTTGACATCTATGCACAAAACTTTTTTTCATTTACTGTTTTTTTTTTTTCAAGATGACCCCAACCTTTTTATTACACGTAAATATTCATTTTATTTAAATTCGTAAAACCTTTTCTTCGGGGGTATATATGTGTCTTGTCTTTCTCTTATCCTCTTAGTATTTTCATAAGCCAAACTTTATATTTACATCTGTAGTTTCATGATTAAAAGTAAACATATTTTTAATAACAGAGATTTTATCCAAATCTTCGGAAGTGCAATAACATTTTCTATAACCATTCTGATTAAAATTTCTATTAAATTAAAATTCTAAAGAATTGATTTCATATGAGATTAAGATATTTTCAACTGATGTTTGATCATTTCTTAAGCCATAGATATTCTATTTGTTACAAATTAGAATACCGTAAAGCAATATGATTTTACAGAGATGACTTCAACGACATAGTAGAACGTCACATTAAATTCGTGTATGCAGGTTCCACTTTCACATGTCAGACATTCGTTTTTTTTTGTGTGTTTCTTTTCAAAATAGGTAGGATTACAAACTAATTCAATATGCTTTTCTTTTTTTAACTTGGTAAGTTGGGTCATGAATTGACTTCCTTTGCTTGAAATAGCTGCTCCAGCAACAGTGTAGAGGGGAGTCGATCCTTCCGTTCGTGGCGTTGATGGTCCACTAATTTCATGAAGATTAGTATAGTCTACTGTTTAAACATGCGTATTTTATTTTATTTTACAAATATATTTGGCAATGAAAGAAAACATATAATTGTTTATATTCTTTACTAATGGTGTTGAAGAATATTTCAGATAGATTTTCTTCCACTAGGTGAGAGTATAAAATGATATATTGCTTCAAATGATGTCATGTAGATGGAACATGGGCCAACACATGGATATTATCAGAGGGTAACGATATACATTAAGGTTATTGAAGGGGCGTATTTCAGAAACAATTTCGAAGTGATATTATATTGGCTCCTTCCATTCTGGATTCCCGTTACAAAGGACTCGACATTAGTATTTACTAATTGTAAATGAATAATTTTAAATAGCATTTATACAATGGTTGATACATTAAAGAATTATGTATTCGCTAGACTGTGTAGCTACTGGCAAGTTGTAGACATCAACATTCATTTTCTGGTATGTTCGATAGGACATGCAATGTGCCTGATGGACAGGTATCACACAGTTACATTCAAAGTTACTTTCATGAACATAAAAACAAGTGCTTCACATATTTAAGGTTGAGCCATTCCACTACCATCTGGAAGAGACATCTTCGTTCCGGACTTATAACGAAATCAATATCTAGGTGGATTTACATAATGTTTGTAATATATATATAAATTATTGCAGGATGCGATGAATTTTAGAATACATGTAGTGGAAAAGTAAAGAAAAGCAATTAAAATCCACAGGTTAAGGGAGCGCTTCAAACATAGCACGAAATAAATTATACTTTCCGAAGATTCCGAATATTTTCAACAAGCCCAATTCATGAAAAGATATTGCGTTACATATATACCTGTCTATGTGTGTGAGTGGGTTTGTGCGTGCATATACATGTGTGTATTTATATTCATGTATGAATATATAAATATATATATATAAGCAAAATATA
>NC_068988.1:36500955-36502117 GCF_001194135.2 Octopus bimaculoides
ATATATATATAAATGTAAATATATATCTATGTATAATGTAAATATATAACAAAAAAATATAAATATATATGAATATAAATAAATATATATAAATATACATATGTATCTATATATAACTATATATAAATAGATACATATATATGAATATACTCATATTGACGCGTTCTAACCTTATAGCGTTTTCACACTTTCTTCTTAAAAAGTCGAAACCATTCGCGAACAGAACCGAGAAGTGTAAGCTTTGTGTAACCGGAAAGGTACAAGTCTTATCAATATCTGATATTTCAGACTTAATTTTGAACTGGCGATTCGAAATATTTAGTGGATGTAGACATATGTACAGATGCATTTTAGAAAAACTGGAAGATCCCACCGCCACCGAATTGACCGACTTTTATTTTATGCTTTATTATATTTTTTCTATATTTTCTTAACTTTTTTGAAATTTTTCGTTCATTTTATAATACGATTTGTTCGGTTCATATCTTACAATATAGTTATTCCAACTTTTCTCCATTCTAGCATTTTTCGGGTAAATTATCTTCGATATTAAAAGATACTTAAAACGATTTACATTTTTCTATTTATATACATTTCTTCTTCTTCTTCTTCTTCTTCTTCTTCTTCTTCTTCTTATTATTATTATTATTATTATTATTATTATTATTATTATTATTATTATTATTATTATTATTATTATTATTATTCAAGCCAGTTCCTGGAATCGATTCCGAGTTCGATTCCAGGCAATGGCCTGAAAGATAATAATAATAATAATAATAATAATAATAATAATAATAATAATAATAATAATAATAATAATAACATCGAAAATACCTTAGGAATGAGAGTCCAGGTTCAACATTTCTCCAAGACACCTGATGAAGGCTGGAGTGTATATCAGGCGAATCGTTGTGTTAACAATAAACAAGATGAGGTCAAATATCCGTCAAATGTAAATAATGTAAATGATGAAGTTAATTATTGTTGATTATTAAGAAAGTGGTCATTCGCCCAAAATAAACGGTATTGAAATAGAATTTCGTTGAGTGCGTGCAGTACATCACGAGGTTAACATATCCACTACCTAAATGTTTATGCACACACGCGCGTGTGCGCATACATACATACATACATACATATAAATAAATATGTATATATA
>NC_068988.1:36503442-36505180 GCF_001194135.2 Octopus bimaculoides
ATATATATATATATATATATATATAGATAGATAGATATAGATATAGATATATATATTTGTGTAAGTGTTTACGTATGTATATTGTGAGGGAGTATATCATATATTATGCCATGTGGAATATTAGAATCGTTTCATGATCGGACAACGTGCCTTTCTTAACTTTTTCCGGTTCTTTTCCTTTTGAGTTTAGGTAAAGCCAAGATCAACTTTGACATTCATCTTTATGGCGCCGATGAACTGAAATTCCAGTGCAGCCGTGGGGGTGAGGACGTCTAACAATTTCTATTCGAACATTGCTACCTTCATAATGCTATGAATATTCTTGTTGTTGTCTTCTTCTTCTTCTTCTTCTTCTTCTTCTTCTTCTTCTTCTTCTTCTTATTATTATTATTATTATTATTATTATTATTATTATTATTATTATTATTATTATTATTATTATTATCATTATTATTATTATTATTATTATTATTATTATTATTATTATTATTATCATTATTATTATTATTATTATCATTATTATTATTATTATTATTATTATTATTATTATTATTATTATTATTATTATTACTATTGCATTCGTTTTGACATAGGCACAAAAAATGAAATTTAAGATGCTTGGCTCGCCATTGTGAGACGTATCTCGTTTTAGGCAGCTTGAAGGAGTATTGTTTATGCTATTATCATTAATATTATTAGAGATACTACAACTTTAGTATTGCTATTATTATTATTATTATTATTATTATTATTATTAGTAGTAGTAGTAGTAGTAGTAGTAGTAGTAGTAGTAGTAGTAGTAGTAGTAGTAGTAGTAGTAGCAACAACAGCAGCAGCCGCAGTAGTAGTGTATTGCATTTACCCAAAGATCTACATATGCAAGTGCACATCTAAGTACAATTTCTAAAATTTGTTGGTAATATATATACGTGTATGTGTGTGTTTGTATGTGTGTGTATCTGTGCGTGCGTGTATATTTCTTCTCCACTCTCTTTCTCTTCTCTCTATCTCACCTCGTCTCTGTCTCTTTCTCCCTCTTCATATATGTATGGAGGCATGTATACATGCATGTATCTATATATGTATGCATGATCGTACGTGTAGTGGGCAAAAGAGTGTGCCAGAGAACGACAGTGATAGGCATACACACTCACATACATACACACATACATAAATAAATACATACATACATAACTGTTGATATAAACATTTGTAGGGTGTATACATGTGTGTGCATATTTTTTTTTATGTGTGGATCCATACATCTTCGCATGTGTGTAAGCAATCTCGTTGCAATGCAGATTATCTATTCTATGATTAATGCATTGAATTAGTAATTGCATGTGTTTGTCGTGTACGTACGTGCAACAGAGCCCTGTAGTTCGTGCAATTACAATCAGACAATAGGCAAATTCGACCTAACTGCACCACAAATTCTCCTTCTTCCCTTACCACCGAAACCAGAACAAATAAACCTTGAATAAACGAACAGATCGATATGATGCGCATTGATGACATTGTATGTAGGAATCTTATCAAACGACAAAATAAGATCGTTATTAACTATGCATGCTCTATCATCTTAGCTTTCTTATGAACTTTACTCAATATTGGCGAGTTAAAAGCGAAATATATCTATTACATTCTATATTTTGTTACCACAGCTATTCGCTATAGCATTCCTTTGACATGCGTGTAGCGTGGCAGTATATATATATATATATATATATATATATAT
>NC_068988.1:36505472-36507835 GCF_001194135.2 Octopus bimaculoides
TATATATATATATATATATATATATATATATATATATATATATATATATATTGTGTGTACGTGTGCTAGTGCATATTGGTGTGATTAAGTGTCATTGCTGACTAATTTATTTAGATTGTTATTCCTTTTATGTACAATGAAAGAGAAAGACCATTATTCGTATCCATAGCATTGCGTCTTCTACGATTATTATTAGTATTAGTACTGTTACAAAGAATAATACAATTATACATTAATATTTGCATCATATAATACGATTAAACATCTTCATGATAAGGAGTTGGAGGAAGAAAATGCGGAGAAGTAGGAGTAGTAGGATTGGGAGTAGGAGCACGTCCCACGAATCAGTACATGGGCCACATTAAGAAATAAAATTTGTATGTGAAAACTCTACACTTCCAGTATTGAAATAAATACAGAGAAAATATGAACACTCAATATGATATTACTTTTACTTATACCTTACCCACTATCGTCACAGATAATTCTTCTCTGTTTTTGCTGAGATGTTGCTTAGAGTAATTCCTGTTAATCATATTTTTTGGTGCTGTCACAAATATTATTTTTCAATATTTTTTTTTCTGATGTATTGTATTTATTCATTGTTTTCATTGTTTTTCCAAATGCAGCTCTGTGGGACTCGGATATGTGTATTGTCTTTTAGTTTGTTGTAGTGTCTGCAATTTCATTTCCAATAATCTGTGACTATGCATGCGATGCTTAGCACTGCTTTGTTCTAAATACAACGGGTATTCGTATTGATTTATCCCCATCTGTTTAAAGAGTTATTTTTTGTTATTAATTACGCCGGTAACACCGTAGAAAATATTTAGTAGTCTTTCGTCGCCTTTTCGTTCAAATTCTCCCGAGGTCGACTTTACTTTATATGATTTCGTAGAAGTTGAACACTGGCATTGAGGTACTCGATTTACCCCCTCCCCCGAACTTGCTGACCTTCAGCCAAATTCTGAAATTGCTATTATTAATTAAGGCGGTAACGTTGCGATCTGGCAGAATCGTTACCACGCCGAGCAAAAGGCTTAGAAGTATTTTGTTCATCTTTACTGTCTGATTTGAAATTACACCGAGGTACAATTTAATTTTTATATTCTCGGAGTCGATAACCTTAGCAGTTGAGCACTGCGGCTGGTATCATCGACTCACCCCCTCCCCGAAATTGATGGTCTTGTTTAAAAATCTGAAAGTATCATTTTTATAATTTACTACCTT
Source organism: Octopus bimaculoides (assembly GCF_001194135.2). Classification (NCBI taxonomy): domain Eukaryota; kingdom Metazoa; phylum Mollusca; class Cephalopoda; order Octopoda; family Octopodidae; genus Octopus; species Octopus bimaculoides. The sequence continues at coordinate 36,506,703 of NC_068988.1, forward strand.
TCGTAAAAACAGCAATCTGGCAGAATCTCCCCTTGTGGGTAATAAAGAGATCAATCTGGCAGAATCTTCTGGGCATCGCACAACATTTTTAGATGCATTTCTTCTGGTTCCTTATCATCTGAGTTCTGATTTCTCTATTTGAATTTTGGCTTCCTAAAACTACTAGGTTTATGACAACATTCGAAAAATATTATTAATACAGAACTCACTTCTCTCTTCTGTCCTCACGTTCTTATCTTTATTTCCAGAACTCCACATCTTGTTTACTTTCTTTGTTCCGCTTATGGATATGTTATTGTCCGTTATTTCTGTTATCTCGACGACGATTGACATCAATGATAAGTCAATTATCCGAGATCTATTTTTCTCTGTGGACTGCAATAGCGTTTTTCTCATGTAAGCATACAGCATCATCTCTTAGTATTTCACAATGCTGAACTAATCCACACTGTAAGAAAGCAATTCCTGTGCTATGTTTGTTCATGTCTTTGAGACATGAAAATCGTTTAATGTTAGCTTTTGATTTATTCCTACTGTTAAATCTTGGATCATGTGCCGCGCTAAGTAATCTTTGAGTTTCATTTGAATCATTCTTCTAAACAACTGCTCCAATTATTTATCATTTGATTTTAATGGTATTATTAAGTTTCACGAGATGTCAATCATATTTGTGCCTTTCTTGCTATCATTTTAGTTACACTGTATCTTGCCCATTTCTAAAAAATTGTATTGTATTTCTGTTTCTTCGTAACTGACATCATTTCAGGCTACATTTAATTTTTTTTTCGCTAACGTATACTTCTTGTCATAGAGTTGAAGTTAATTTAAATAACTACTTCTTTTCTTTTCTACTTCGTGTAGCCCGACGTTAGGGTTATTTTCTTTTCCAACAGTCTAATTTATAGTGTAGAGGAATAATAATAACAACAACAACAATAATAATAATAATAATAATAATAATAATAATAATAATAATAATAATAATAATAATAATAATAATAATAATAATAATGAACTTTTGAATTAAAAGCAAATCAGTAAGCATTATGGATGAAACATAGACGGTGTTTATATTTTGTTTATATGGTAATTAGCTGGCGCCTCAAGTGAATAAAAACGGCGGATGTGGATAT
>NC_068988.1:36507988-36512120 GCF_001194135.2 Octopus bimaculoides
TGTGTGTGTGTGTGTGTGTGTGTGTGTGTGTGTGTGTTTTGTTCCTACGCGCATTAGACGCGGGTTACAGTCCTGGGAAATTTCCCTTACTGACCAGAGTGTTAAGGAACACTGAAGATCTGAACAGAAGAGACGCTGTCCTGAAGGTAAATTGGATCGAACGATATCGATATTTTGCCATCCTTTTACATCATCGGCCCCATATACACGACATACTTCGCCGGTGAGATACATATATGCAAACAATGTAAAGTCTATTCACTGGTATGTTCTAACGTAGCACCCCCGACAAGTGCTCTGCGGCATTTCATCCGGCTTTATTACCTAATTTCAAATTCCACTGATGTGCACTTATCTTATCATTACTTCGGGGTCGATAAATTAAGTAGCAGTCAAACACTATGTAATCTACCAACTTTTACCTCAAGCTTCAGTCTGTGCCCATACTAGAAATTATTATTATTATTATTATTATTATTATTATTATTATTATTATTATTATTATTATTATTATTATTATTATTATTATTATTATAACTTAATAATATTGTTGTTTTACATTTTTTATCGTCGTTTTACTCTCGTAGTTGTTGTTATAGGTACCTCAAGTAAATGTACACTACGACTTCTCAGATATTTTTCAAATAGAGGGAAATCAATTGGTGCCAATATATTCATATAGAACGGTGTAAAAAATACTATTCACAGAATTAATGATCGATCGAAGAAGCGAAAGTGATTTTTCATTGTGGCGAGTAACTGATGACACGCAAGCGTCAATGGTAGCATAGAAACCGATGTTTATAATAAAAAAACATTACACTGACACTTAGCAACACGCGAACAATATTCTCAAATTTCAACACATCAGCTTATTGACAGTAGCTCAAGATACAAAATATAATCGAAAATATCTAGGCAGTCTCTAATGGGTATATCGTAGGATTAGCTTAAATTACAATAAAGAAAATGCCCTTTAAATGTGAGTGCTGTATTTCTGAATATGATGATGATGATGATGACGATGAGTATCACAACCACCATCATGATTTCCTGAACATCATCATCATCGTTATCATCATTCATCTAGGGGACATATTGCAAATAATTAAGCTCAATATAAGTGTGCATGTGAGCAAGTGATTAAATGTACATATATATGTATGTATATATATATATATATATATATATATATATATATATATATATAATATACGAGGAGTGGGCATGACCAGTTCCTGGGTTTGGGCAAATGAAAATGCAGGAGTATCTATGAATTATGATTTTATTCAAGACTCTCCCTTTCTAGTTTTATACACAGCAACGGTCCTTCAGTTTTCCTAAGCTCTCTAAAAGAACTGCAGAGGCTGAGCCGTCAACCATGCCCTTTGTGATATTCTTAAGCACTCCATCGTATATAAATGTATCCGTGTGTGTTAAATGCTGAATAAGTGTTGATTTTATTTTAGTAAGTCATAAATGCAATTGTTGTTGGCACTCCATCAATTACGACGTCGAAGGTTCCAGTTGATCCGATCAACGGAACAGCCTGCTCGTGATATTAACGTGCAAGTAGCTGAGCACTCCACAGACACGTGTACCGTTAACCTAGTTCTCGGGGATATTCAGCGTGACACAGTGTGACAAGGCTGACCCTTTGAATTACAGGCACAACAGAAACAGGAAGTAAGACTGAGAGAAAGTTTTTTTTGGTGATAGAGTACAGCAGGGTTCGCCACCATCCCCTGCCGGAGCCTCGTGGAGCTTTAGGTGTTTTCGCTCAATAAACACTCACAACACCCGGTCTGGGAATCGAAACCGCGATCCTATGACCGCGAGTCCGCTGCCCTAACCTCTGGGCCATTGCGTCTCCACAATGCAATATGCAATTATAACCCGCAATACCTTGGGTAAAACTTAAGTAGTTGCTATTAAAACAGATGACAACCCCGACAGCAGTTAAATAAAATCGGTTACAGTCTTATAAACACCTGTGAGATAAAATGTTGATACGAAATGTAATATTATTTTTGCATCAAACCAGCTCACACTGGAATGGTTTATCTTTTTTCGAAATTTATATTCCATGTATCACAGATAGTATAAATACAAATCCATGTGACACTCCTTACGTAACTGCGCAGACTTAAGACGTGGAGAGAAAAATAAATAAAAGAACAAAAAAGGACACTTCGTAAAAATGAATAAAACAAAGAATGAAAGCCAAAAAGGTTCTATCAAGGAAATTTGGAGATTCACAAGAAGCAAATTCCATGAGATAGAAGTCAATACTTTTTTATTGCTGCAAGATATCTAGCAGGAAACTTTTTTTTATAACAAACAGGAAATGAATAAACTATTGTAAGTGCTGCCAAAATTTGCTGCTGAACGCCTCAACATAATGTACATTATGGTGACAAAACACTTCAGTACGGTAATCCAAAATATGAACAAGTAACGCGAATGCGCTAATTTATCTACTACAGGAAAAATAACAGCTATTCAAATAAAACAATAAATATGTGACAAAAAGATAAAAACCTGAATTTTAATAGCGTTGAGTATGTTCCCCTGTGACATTGAAATTTGATGTAAATGAATAATTATACGCTTACTTACCAGTAAGATGAAAAGTAGCATGTTCGCATGTGATGCCTTCTTCATTACTTGAAGGTCCTCGCCAAGTGTCATGTGCAGTAACTTTCATGTAACAAATGTTTGGTAAGAGGTATTTGATAAAGTGAACCAATGTAAAAATTCGCAATGTTTATATAAATACTCGTACATATAGACGCACATATAGACAAACATACATACACATATTTATATGTATGCGTATGTATATGGTGTGCGTGCACATGTGAAAATCATAAATTGCAATGAGTACGGATATAAATGTATACGGGCACATGTAATTGCATAGCAAGTGACTTGATCTACGATTGTGTGGTAAAACAAAAACGATTGCAACGTGGAAGGTGTTTATAAGTCATTTAAAAACACTCAAAAGCCGTTAGATTAACTTCAACATTGAAATTTAATTTGTGTAAAAATATTTCCGTCGCTTTGAAGCCGTGACCTGTTCACTGACAAAATTTCGTGCTGCATCTCGAAATTTTGTTAGTGAACAGGTCGCGGTTTCAAAGCGACGTAAATATTTTGACACAAATTAAATTTAAATGTTCAAGTGAATCTAATAGTTTCTGTATGTTTTTAAATAGGTTGTAAACACCTTCTGCGCTAACGATGATGATGATGTACAGGAAACTATGATGGTGGTTGTGATACTCATCATCATCGTCATCATCATCATCATCATCATCATCATCATCATCATCATCATATTCAGAAATACAGTACTCACTTTTAAAGGGCATTTTCGTTATTGTAATTTAAGCTAATCCTACAATATATCCATTAGAGACTGCCTAGATATTTTCGATTATATTTTGTATCTTGAGTTACTTTCAATAAGCTGATGTGTTGAAATTTGAGAATATTTTTCGCGTGTTGCTAAGTAAATACCTTCCACGCTGCAACTGTGTTTATATATATATATATATATTATTGATGTTTAGCAAAAGTGACAGTGAGTCAGGGTCCGAAAATATCGTGCGTTGTCACTTATCGAAGTGACAATCAATTAAAATAAGCGAATAATAAAATTAACAGACAATAAGAAGACATGCACAATGAATGTATTAGTTTGATTCTCAGTAAAAAGAGATAGTTTTTGACGTTTCGAGCATAATTTCCCACCGGAGAGTAGCAAGGGAGAAGTCTAAAGAAGGTAAAAATATCGTCAACAGCACATGCGTTATAACATTAAAACATATAGACCTATCTAGGTGTGTACTTAATCGTCCTGTGAATACTGTTCCGTTTCTGAAACATTCGTTATGACTCTGATCAAGGCACTACGTTCCGCATAACTACTTTAATTAACATGAAATACGTATCCAGTGGTGGTGCAAACATCCATTCTTCCAGTTGTCACATCCTTGGTACTTTTCTGAATCGTCGGCAACAGAGTTGGGAATATATCTGTGTCTGTTATGGACTACAGACCAACCATTTCGAAATATAATACTCCGTTCACAATTATAGCTTCATATACGCATGTGATATATAT
>NC_068988.1:36512130-36519630 GCF_001194135.2 Octopus bimaculoides
GCACACACACACCTACACACACAGAGACATACATATGCATACATACATACATACATACGTACATACAGATTTACTTATACCTTTACGAGAATATTATTCACACTAACCTCGGATTTTCCATCAACTAATCCATCATCGGACGGTGAGGCATTAAGTTTATCGTGGCCTGATAGAGATTCCGTTGATATGAAATTTTGCTGTGCTTTCTGTCATTCTTTTGATTGGTAATTAAGTTGTAGGGCTAGTTGTGTTGGAGAGGTGTGGTTGAAAAATTTTAATTCATTAGTTTTTGCCTCGTTCGGAAGTTTTTCACGCATGTAGAACTTTGTTAATATGTGTGTATTTTTCGTTATACCAATTCCAGCTCTTGGGACTTTTTGTACAAAATGCTCGCAAACTTGAAGTAGGTAGTGGAATACTTATTCAGGGTACGTGTCATTAGGATTTTTTTTTAAGTTTTTCTTTTGCTTAATTTAATATTTACTTTCGCAATGTAAATGTCAAAGAGCAAAATTTAGTCTAGCATTTGAAGACTTAGGAACTGGGTATGTCAGCACTTTTTTCTGTAATGGTAGTTTTTGGAGCATCACAAGATAATATTAATAGGAGGTGTGTGTTTTGCTGGTCAGTACGTTTCTTTACATGTCATTTAGGATGTTTCCTGTTTATATCTGAATGTATGTATGCTTTTAGTCGAGCATATCATGGTGTGTGTTTTTTTGTATAGAAACTTACTTATCTTGAGCTTTGATGTTTACAAGAGGATGTGGGTAGGTCTAAACTCTGTTGTTCAGTATTGTTCTCAGTAGGGGTTCGTTGTTGTGTTAGAAATAGGATTAATTTATAGAAATGTTATCCGCTGTGCTTTATGGGTTCATGATTTGTCGACTATATGTTTATAAAAATTTCTTCACTTCTGTTTCACCTATGGGCATTATATAATATATCATGTTATGCCTACGGATATATTTGAAAATAGGGTATTATAAGTAACTGCGTATGTACTTATGTGTAAAAATAGGGATAAAAATATAATTCAATTTTAAAATAAGTTTAAATATAAACAAATTTAAAACATTTTAGGATATTCAATTTAAAAACGGGGAATGAAAAAACAAAGGCATCCTTTTCTTGTTTGCATAAATATATGTTTATCTGATGTACGACTTATGTAAAGAATATTTGGGAGAGATATTTGATGGAGATTTGGGAAGTCTTAGATAATTACTAAGCTCATGGCTTGTCTGAAGCCGTAAAAAGTTTCTATGTAGATGATGGAGATATTTTACGTTAAAGATAAATAGAGAGAAGCGTGTCAGATATTTTCAGCGGTTAAAAAATTCTATTGGTTTGAAATGTTTAAGTCTCTGATATTTTGCTTAGTTCTCAGTGTGAAAATATGGTACAAGGCTGGAAGGATTTGCTGTTACCGTGTTGTGGAAGTACGTGTGAGAGTATTATCAAAATGATGACGAACGGTGTACTTTTGATTTCAATGTCCATATACGTTTCGATAGGCATGGATCCTTTTCTAGTTTGGGTTACGAAACGTGTGCGTATGTTCGTTGCAAATTGGCTGAAAATGTTTTGCTCTAGGTCCTGTATATGTAGATATAATAGTTGGTGTCGTATTCCTGGTCACTACTGTGTTAGGAGCAATATTACCTGAAAGGGGGAAGGATAAAGGTGTTCTACAAATGCAGTTGTCATTATGTTATATGGTTTAGATTTATACTTTTAGAAGTTCTTTTCGTTTATTATGGAAGATTTGTTGTTTATAGCCGCTATTACTGAGAATATCGTTATATGGAGCTGTTATATATTACTTTTTGGGGTGGTTGCATTACCTATGTGTGAACCGAAGGAATTCGTCGTCTTTCCTATAGAGTTTATAAACTCTGGATTCTAGGCTGAGGGTAACATCTAGTATGTTGACAGACAGATGGATAGATAGATTGATAGATAAATAGATAGATAGATTTAGACCTTCGTATAAAATAATTACAATAAATACGGAGATTAGTAAATATCCATATTTCGTATTCTTATTTCTGACGTCTGTTACGCGCCGTATTAGATATGAATTTACCCCATGCATGTTTCTGTTGCATAGGCATCTCGTAATTGTATTTGCATTCATTTACTTTCGATTGAGTGTTAGCCTATACGCGTACATACAAGGAACATCCTCCGACATGGTTTGTAGCGACGTCACAAACACACACATATGCGTCGGGGTTTGGGCAGTCACCTGCTATGATATCCACTAACGTGGCTTTGCTCAGACCTCCCTAAGTTGCCACGCAGCGCGACTAGACCCTCTGACAGGCACTTTCTCGTATGCAAGCTACGTCTGCGCCTGCACGTTTATATGTATCTATCTATATATGTACATATATGATATGTGTGTGTGTGTATCAGATTTCAGGAGGGTGACATCATTCGAATGCCAAAACAATGCGCAGCTTAGTGTGACCAGCGATGTATAACAACTTCTTATAATATAGTTGACACATTTTTTTATCTCTGTCCGTATTTTTCTCTCTTTATTTTTTGCCATGACAATCCTTTCTGTCGAAAAACGTAAGCTCGAATCACCAAAGAGTTTTCCCTTCTCGGACATCAAACTAATACACCTGGTTGTTGTTCCCTCACTTGCCTTCGTCTTTTATTTCTTGTAAGTTCGAACTGTGTGTGTGTGTGTGTGTGTGTGTGTGTGTGTGTGTGTGTGTGTGTGTGTGTGTGTGTGTACGCATGCATTTATGTATGTATGTATTAGAAACTAAAGAACCTAGGAAAAACTTGGTAGACTTTACTCCACTTGTTCGCTATCGTTCAGCATTCGGCAACACATAAGGTCGCCCCTGTAGACGCAGACAGTACATACAGTTTATATGCAGTTTATATAAGCAGCAACCAAACTTTGATGGAAGAGGTAGGTAGACGAAACGAGATAGCCACAAAGAGAAGTGGCATTTGCCAGGATAGAGTTTGATGTGGAACAAATGGGATTTACTTTACTTGAGCACATGAGATGAAGAGGATAGAGCTGATAGCATTTGGCAAGATAAATGTGTACCTACATACATAGATAAGACGCTGTGTATGTGTTTGTGTGAATGTGTGTACGTGTGTGTGTGTGTGTGTGTGTGTGTGTGTGTGTGTGTGGATGTGTGTGATATAAAAACAGACGAATAACGTACGAGTTTAGGAATTAAATTAGGCAATTTATTTAGAATATATACTTTCTAAAACTAGTAGGTGCATTATATATTGGTGACTGTTACATCTTTCTTCATATAATATTACTATATCTCGTGGGTATTTCAAATTAGATAACGTAATTTATTTAATGGTGTTAAGATATGAATTTGGTGATAGCATACTAAGTATTAATATTAATATAATTGAGTTAAATTCCTAACATATATGCATCTTATACAGAACCCTTTCAGCTAGACTAGACTTTCATAACTGAATAATAATTTCGGTTTTGTGTTCGATTCTCAAGTTTCATGTTGTAAACTCGTGTGCTGAAACTGATTTTTGTCGTATCTCGGGAGGGTTGTCATGACAATATCTTTGGCTCGCAGACCTGAATAACTGATTAACTGAACGGTTAATCACTTAGGTGGATCAACAGTTATCTAATTGACGAATTCTAAACACGAAAAATCGAACCAGTGCCTTTGCTTATTATTGGTATAACGACCCTCCTACGATGCCGCAATATTACGATTTTATATGAAAAGGCTTTAATAAGGCGTGTGGCTTAGTGGTTAAGTTATTTGGCTTGTGATCGTAAGGTATGAGTTCAATTCCCGACGACGCGTTGCTTCCTTAAGCAAGATATTTTATTTCACTTTGTTCCACTCTACTCGGCTGCAAAAAATGAGTAGTACATGTATTTTAAAGGGCCAGCCTTGTCACACTCTGTGTCACCCTGAATCTCGCTGTGAATTACGTTAAACTTATACATTTGTGTGGAGTGCTCAGCTACTTGCAAGTTAATATCACGAACAGGCATTTCTGATCAACTGGAACCCGCTTCGTTGTAACCGACAGAGAGTCAGTTATGTAAGAAAGTCTTACTGAAATACGTGTAATACTTCAAAGGTGATATGCTGTGTAAAAAAATATTTATGTTGTGTGTGTGTGTGGTTTTTCTCAGATTTCTTTTATATTAATCACTTGGTCCATTATTTCTTGTCCAATATAGCTCGTAATGTAGAACATCATGCAGAGACCCTTACACAATGTATGGTTGCATATAAATAGAGAATGTAGAACTCTCTATCTAGATATCAGAATATAGATTTCTATAATGTTGCCCATCTACATTGTAACAGTTGCTATAATTTATTAGTTATTTCTTTTCTTTTGTTGCCGATTAAATAGATGTTTTTACAGACATTCGTACCAATCTTGAAGCAAATTTAAACTTAATATACGATGCAATTGTAAGCGAAAATAAATGCAGAACTCGTAGGTATGTTCATTACTTTTCGGTATATAAGTATTAAGTCTCAAGTCTTATAGTATACAACATAAAACATTGCTTTACCTATGAATGATCAACGTATGTTACGAACCATGACTTGTAGAAAAAGAAATAAAATGATCTTTGATCTCTTTGAATAGCATGATCAATGCTATTATATATTCGAATTCTGAGACATTAAATATATTTTCATATTTTCACTTTCATTCAGAAGTGAACTTATCCATTAACTAGAACGATTTTATTTTTGATGTTTGATATTTGACGCTTTATAGAGTCGTAGTATCGCAGTATCGGTTGCCATATGTATGTTTTCGTATGTATGTATGTATGTATGTATTATGTATGTATGTATGTATGTATGTATGTATGTATGTATGCATGTTTGTCTGTCTGTATGCACGTATGTATGAATTTAAGCATGAATTCATGTACGTATTTATCTATGCATGTTTGACTGCTTTCAAAATTTGGCACAAGGCCAGCGATTTTTAAGGTGGAAGATATGTGAATTTCTTCGACCCCAATGCTAAAATTTTACTTGTCTTATCGTCCACCAAAGGACGAAAACCGAAAACGACCGCAGCCAGATTTACATCCAGAATGTTATGTCTGAAGAAATGCCACTAAACATATCGTTCAACGTTCTAGCTATTCTATCAGTCCACAGTATGTGTTTGTGTGTGTGTGCGCGCGTGTATATGTATGCATACAATTTATTTTACAGACAAATAAACATGGAATATACATCTGTAAGCACACCCACTTCATTATCGGTGAAAGAAAAGACGAACATCAAGTTTAAAGTTAATTGTTATTAATCAAAATGCGTTCTGACAAGTGATAGGCTTGTAATTTGAACACAGCTTAAAATTTGAGAGGCGATATTACAGAAACGTTTATTTAATGTGATACGCTATGAAGAGGAATTGCAATAATAAACATTCGTATATATTTTGTGTATGGATAATTATATTTAGAAATACTCATGATTAAAAATTTATTTGATATCGTACTCGATAAAATGAAGCCTTTCGTGTTCAGCGTCAGTTTCATAACAAAGGAACATATAACTCTCTCTCAAGATTTGTTTTAAAAATAAGGTGCTGCTGTTTGATCCTAGGTAACTTACTTTTCGAAGTAAGTATCCTTTCGCTTTTTGATATATAAATTTCCCGGATTACATTACTTGTTAGCGAGCAAAACAAAACAACAGCATGTGATTCGTTGGCGCTTTCCCCTAACAAACGTTCCCGAAAATAGTTCATGTAGAACATATTCATACATATAACAACCTATCAATAGATTGCAAACTGAACGTAATTCTCGCCAATTATTACTACAGATGTTTATTTTCCGTTTAGCACCGCTCAAGGACATCACTGGTCATGTATGTAAACAAATCTTCATATTCTATCATTATTTGCAAAAGAATTTTATTGTACAATGTTTACGACTGCAAAGTGAGCTGCGAAGGAAGTGTGCGTAGTACTTCTAGCAGATGGACAACCACGTTCACGTTACTTAAATGTTATAATGTGTTAAAAAGATGTTTAATCATTACCAGCCGCCTCGACAGTTGCCTTTGTCTTTTGAAGTTCGAACCCGCAAAACACTGATAGCTTTTGCCGAAGGAATACCTCAATTTACATATATTATAAATCGTATCACTATCATATTCCTTAACCTCTATAAGAGGTAGATGAAACTTTACTTTTTGCCTAAAGTAGTAAATTCTAAATGAATTATAATGTTCTCTCTTCCGTTATTTATTTAATAATTATGATTTCTGTTTTACTGTGTAGTGATATAGTATTCTTATCATTTATGGAGAATAATGAAGTAGATGATACGTAAACTACACGAACGACTGTATTCCGGCTAATCCAAATGGAACTTACTGGAAATTGAAAAAGAAATAGTGCATTATGCGTTTCTCATTTCACAGAAGAACACTGCGTATGTTTGAGCTAAAAACAAATTACATGCAAAACCAGTCATGATTTTACAAAACAACTTGACAAACAACTTGACTAGCGAAAAGGTAAAGTGAAATTATGAAGGCGAAATTACGTATAACTATGACGGGTATCGGTGCATCTGTGTAGCAGTAACGATATATTGAAGATATTAACATTTGTCACGTCATGAAACCTTGAATTATTCCTTAATGGTAACCAGTTAATACATGAGAGTCAGTAATATTCAGCATCGTCTAAGAACTCTGAAGTAGATAAAGTGTAACATATAAGCAGTAGGCAATTAAAATGTAGGCAACCGTATTTTCATTTGATTTTCTATTTTCTGCTATGGAACAACACATTCAAGAAACAAGGTCAAAATCCCTAACTACACTCATAATACACAAGCAGTTACACATTTTCGCATTACGAATATATACAACAAGTTAAGGATTACTTAATTCATTCGAGTAACTTCACGATGATTTGCCATTAACGTTCTTCCCAATTCTTGTATTTTCCTCAGAATGTATCTGACATACAACGCATTGCCTTTTATAGCTTCACAACATATTTTCACCCATATCTTTACAATTTATATCATCAAATATCTACATTTGTGAGCTCTGTAACAAAATATATGCGAATGGACTTACAAGAGACACATCTCTCTTAGTCTTCCTTCTAAGTTGTTATCCTTAACTTAGTGTAATACATTTTGAAAGACTGGTGTTTCATTTCATATATTTTTGAATGTCTGAATTATTTTTGCCAGTCTTCTCGAAGGGACGTATGCTACATTGGCTGATATCGTCAGTAAAAAGAAATGAATATGATCAATATAATGAAATATCTAGTGAATCATTCAGAAGAAACCATTGCCTTGTAATTTTCTGAATATATCACTTAAATAATATTTTTAAAATACATATATAAAATTTTTCTCAATGTTTTAAAATATTTTCATGAATTTAGCGTCTTTTAACTGAACGTTTAAAATCGAGATTATGTGAAATTTTCTGTAGGTGGAATCGCTGC
>NC_068988.1:36523692-36526141 GCF_001194135.2 Octopus bimaculoides
TATATATATATATATATATATATATATATATATATATATATATATATATATGTATGTATCTATGTATATATGTATATATAGAGAGACATAGAAACATGTCACCACCACTCACGAGATTACTAATTTATGTGCAAGGCAAGAAAAAACAGGAAGAAGAAAAAGGTAAAAGAAATAGGTGTCGGAAAGGGAAAGGGATTATCAGTCTTGAATAAATGTTGGCGGGTGTGTTTTTTGAGAATTCGAGGAGCAATTGCTCTATACCACATATTTAGAAGCTAAAGTTTGATGGAAGAACAAGCCAAAATGCCTTGCAATAGGCATGCAAGCTTATCTTGCATTTGAAGGGTGGGTAAGGCTATTGGAAAACTGCAAACAAAAGAAAATAGGTGGTGTGATGCTAGAGCATCTCAAAGTACAGAGGATCGGAGAGGGAATATGGGGGTTAGAGGTAAATGTACTGCGTGTTGTTAGACATAAATTGGGCATCGACTGTGTTAGCAGAGGTAGAATGTAGAACATTTCTATAGTCTATTTAGCCAGAAATTTGCTATCCGAACTCATCATTAATACGATGTTATATTACAAGATGGTGCCATCAACGATAGAATATTTGATGTAGCTAATTACTAGGAATACTTTCAAATAGCTGCTAAATAGAAAATTCAGTATACAATAGTATGATCTATATAGTTTAAACTTTGGTATCAATCTGACAGCCTTTTCTAAATCGATTAAATAAGAATGTATCGCGAAAATAATTATTTTCGTGAAACTCTTAATGAAAGTAACTTTAAAAGAGTCTGCACTTCTATGAATAGTGTCTCTGTATCCATCGCCGGAAAACACAAGTGAAGAAAATCTAATAATATCATACATTCCGTTATGCATGCAATTCCAGCGAACAAGTTCTATGTGATCGTTCGAAGGCATGTGAATATGAAACGCATTAGTATCCCATGCTATGTTCTACAATAAAAACTACAGAACAACAATTGTGCATATATACCGTAAACTAAATCTATTTGCAAAGGATATACACAATGTGTGTGTTTGTTTGGGCAATCAAATAAAGTCTTTAACAAATCATTCAAAATTTCTGTCGTGATACATCGGGAAATGGTTATATTTAAATTCTCCAACTCACTTAGGTCACAACATCATAGGCCCCCACCCTTTCATATACCCTTTACGCATATAAGCGTCTAAACATTAAACTAGTAGGCGTTTTTGAACAGGAATTCATGAATAATACTTGAATGTATGAATTGGCAACAATTCCCGAACAGGATTTTGAGTGTATGTTCTTATGTTTATGTGCTTAAAACCCCTTTTGCTTGTGTTATAGCAATTTGATAAAAGCACAATAGTGAATGCAATTTACATTATTTACATTTAATAGATATTTGTTCTCATTTTGTTAATATACCCTCCAGCCTTCATCAGGTGTCTTGGGGAAATTTCGAACTTGTGTCCTCATTCCTAAGGTATTTTATTAATTTTTATAACATTATTATTTTTATAATAACATTATTATTATTATTATTATTATTATTATTATTATTATTATTATTATTCAGGTCATTGCTTAGAATGGAACTCGGAGTTAGTAGCCCGTGCTCTTAACTACTATGTCATATGCTCGTGGGCAATTAGAGAGTTAATTTTAGGGCTTATAAATTTAATATTCTCCTATACTTCCTTAATACCGGTTCTAAATGAACTGATATTAAGGAATAAAAACCCAGGTTCGAAATTTTCCCAAGAAACCTGATGTAGACTGGAGAATATATCAGCCGAAACTTTGTGTTAACAACAAACAAGATGAATATTCGTCAAATGTAAATAATGTAAATAATGAACATAATTCATCCTGTCTCAAATATAGAATTGAGTGAATGCAATTGACTTATTCTTTGAAATCTCTGGCCTAAAATAATCGTAGTCCAATAACAGAGGCCCAACATATGCATACGAAATGCACAATTTTAGTGAGAACGTTATCTGTCGTCTTACATGTGAACGTTATGATTCAACGATACAATGTATATTCGCAGGTGCAGAATATTTAAATAAATTTCGTTATATCATTCAAACTAACCTCAAACGTAAAACTTGAAACTAAAGTACCGATACAATATAAAAGAATAATTTTAAATAATGCTTACCAATTTTTAATGCAAAATAAATCTTCAACAGACTTAATAATTTGACAATAGCGATGTGCGTAATCTTCCTTATCTCCAATGTTTAATATAAGGAACAGAAATGCATCCACATTATTTTGGTTTCCATCCTTCTAACTTAGCAGCTGCTTTTTTTTTTTTTGTTGTATAACTACAGATAATTTACATTTCTGATTATATACCTTACTAGAAAGAGACTGTACGGAACAGCTTACATGTTTATATTTTCACTATTTCTCTCTCTCTCTCTCTCTCTCTCTCTCTCT
>NC_068988.1:36526361-36528240 GCF_001194135.2 Octopus bimaculoides
TATATATATATATATATATATATGCATGTATGTATGTATGCATACACAAAGAATGGAAGAAGATGTAACCCAACTAGACAAAAGTATTACCCGTTTCTTTTAGAGGCAGTATATATGAGAGTGGGAGGCGATAATTTACCTTTACACTTTGAAGTTCGGAAGCGTGACAATTGTAAATCTAATTCATAGACACGCTATATCTTATATTTTACAAAACACAATATCTCTCGTCAATTTGGTTGGTAAAAGTAGACTGAAACAACAGAGTGAGTATGAGTGTCAGGTAGAGCTGCTAAATTCATGCGAACTGTAGTTAAAAGTTTCGATATTATTTTAATGAAAATACAACTATAAAATTTTATTGTGAATTGAATTATGTCGTAAATTGAACACTCCTTGTGTTACACGTTCTATGATTCGAAATGATAGCATTCTCTATTTGGGCAGTGAAGTTTGATGATGTATATAAAAGGTATAATTGTTATACTGAAACGACTTTTATGAAGCTTGATACTTGGATGAAAAAACAGCCACATGGTTTAATTTAGAAACAACAAAAAAAGAATTAGATAATTCGGGATTTCTATTTATTTTTTTTATTTTTTAAGCTTTTTTGACCGCAAGAAGGAAACGGGCACACAGTTGTGTTCAAGTATAGTCAAATCTACAAATAAATGCAAACGCAGGGACAATATGATACGTAGACGACAATATGATACGTAGACGACAATATGATACGTAGACGACAACATAGTAGATTTCAATGATATGAAGTCGGACCCTCCATACGACGATAGGCTAAAGAAACACAAGAAACTGATGACAATGTTCAATCTCAGAGACAACGAAATGCCTTGGAGTAACATGACGAGCGAGAAGAAAAACTTAGTTTAAAACAACCAGGCACGTCCGCTTCATGAACAACAAACATAAATGTGTAGCCTACGGTGTTTGGAGTCTCAAGCCAACAGACAGACTCGACTGAGAAAATACGAGACATCAGAGCAGAAATGACGGAGACTGGAGTCTCAGGCCGATAGAGAATGTTGCTTAAGAGACCAAGTGTTAACAGAAGTACTTGAAAGTAATGCAGCCAGAAATGCCAGGACCAGAGAACAGGAGACATCAGAGCAACGGCAAGTCAGTTTAGACCCTCTTGTCGAGTTTAGACCCTCTTCATATTTGGTTCTATCTCCACCTACATATACATAGTATAATTACAGTGTAGTTTTACCTATCTCCTCACAAGCAATAATAATTCCTTTTATAATTCTACTGTACCCCCCCCCTCTCTCTCTCTCTCTCTCTCTCTCTCATTCAATGAATTGCTATGTCATGTACAATACATTTTTTACGGTTCTTTTATCTCCTTGCATGAAGGTATATCTAACCATGAACTTATTCGAAAACAATACCTATTGTCATAGGTGCCCTGGGAATGACAGCGAAACGGGCTGAGTACTACCTAGCTCAGATACCAGGAAACCCCAAAATGGCTGAAGTTCAAAAGATAGTGCTCATGGGAACTGCCCATATCCTACGTAAAATACTGTCTATGTGATCTCAAATTTTAAAGCAAACACATAATTTTCTTATGGTTTCTTAAACATTCACTTGAACAAAACTGCACAAATCCAAATATATGGTACCCTAGGCATAACACCTACATGAACTTCTAACTTGTTGTCTCTTGAGGTCTCTGGGTGAGACTTGGATCCAACTTGTACAAATGCAAAACAAAAGTCAAACATAAAATAATAATAATAATAATGATAATGATAATTTTTATTTGCTATAATTTTGAATTATACTATGAATTATATTAAGAACCTCACATTTAAGCTTTTTTCTAATTCACCGTAAAATATGTTTACATTCC
>NC_068988.1:36530382-36532208 GCF_001194135.2 Octopus bimaculoides
AATAATAATAATAATAATAATAATAATAATAATAATAATAATAATAACAGAAACAATTCCTATCATAGTAAGTGCCTTAGGTATAATAAAAAAAATATTCAGACAAATACATAACAAAAACACCAGGACTTACAAATATATATAACATACAGAAAATTGCACTACTGGGTACTGCACACATTCTACGCAAAACACTTTCAATACAGTAAACATAAGAGCACCACAGTACATACCCAAGGCGCACAGAGCTGCGCTCGGTAGTGAAGTGAAAGCACGTTATAAAAATAAAACTACTGAATAATAATAATAATAATAATAATGATAATGATAATTTTTATTTGCTATAATTTTGAATTATACTATGAATTATATTAAGAACCTCACATTTAAGCTTTTTTCTAATTCACCGTAAAATATGTTTACATTCCCCGGGTCTCATTTTGTGTATGTCCCTAATTTAGATTGTTCCTAGTTTCTCATTAGCTCTTCACCTGTAAATTAATTGTACTATATGAACCAAAACTTTAACTATATTCTAACTCACTGGAAATAATACATATTTATTTCTACTTGTTTCGCTTTTGGTATTACCTAATTTAGATTATTCCCAGCTATTGTGTATGTATATATATATATATATATATATATATATATATATATATACATATCAGCTGCACAAAGACATAGAATGTAATTAAATTAAAACAGATGGGCACATTAGTATAATTTTACCTAAAATCTCCAAGAAGTTAAGGAGATAGTCGAAGAACATTCTGACTTCACTTCCACTTAGAAGCTACTAAAGTATCAGGAAGAAAGACTTGTTACAGATTTTGCTTGTCATTCTTTTATGGGGTCAGTTTTAATTTATAGACTTGTTTTATCAAATCCTTGTATATCTAAGGCCGAGAGAACAGGGGCAGTGTCTGTTAGGGGTATGTCTGAGGGAATCAAAAATCAATATTTATATGAAGCAATATCATGGGATTTGGTAAAGGAAAACTTAAATCAATATGTTAGCTGACAATTAAGGGTGCTGGCCACTAGCAGTCCATTGACAATGAAATAGGGGAAATCTTATCATGTAGTACTATAGTTAATATTTTAAGCGATATTGCTATATTGTATAAAGTTAAAGTTTAGAGTTATTCAAAGGATTATCAAGAAGAATAATTATAACAAAATCATAAAATGTTTTAAGAATACTTTTGAGTATATATCAAACTTTTACCACAATAGAGGGAGCAAAAGAAATTATCCAGAAATAGTTTAATATTTATACATATTATAAACTTAAATACTCACTTATCATATAGTGTAGTGAATATTGATCAATTGGTATCTACTAGTATTTAATAAAGGTGTATAACTATATATTAATTTAATTATAATCTAAGCAGTTTATTTTAAATAGTGAATACACCAGTATTGTTCTATATAAATCAATTTCTTAAAGTGCTCTTGCCTCCTGATCTAATTAGATTTATTTTAGTTTACAATGGATTTTATAAATCTAATTAGATTTATTTTAGTTCACAATACTTAAATTATTATAAATTATATATAATTCTTCTCTATTGAAGTTAATTAGGTATATATACTTTGTAATGTTTTTAGTGATTAGGCTATCTTGATTCCTTTTCTATGGCGCACTACCCTACCTGATCATATTTTATTATTTTATAATAGCCTTTAATAAATCTAATCATTGTACCCCTCTTAAATCAGATATATATACACTTATATAAATATATGTATGCATACGTATACACACACACACACACACACACACACACACACACACATATATATATATATACATATAT
>NC_068988.1:36532226-36534761 GCF_001194135.2 Octopus bimaculoides
TATATATATGAATATATATACGTACCTACATACATATATATATATATATATATAAAGAGAGATAGATAGATATTTGTATATATATATGCACACACACATGCAGATATTTATATATATGCGTGCGTATATGTGTGCGTGTTCAGACATACATGGATATCAGCCGGAAGTTGATAGTTTGTGCTGTTGTGGCCGTAGAAATGGCGCTGTAACAAATAGTTTTGATTTCTCGTTCTAAACTTGGTCGAACTTTTCACTTATCCTGTCAGAGTGTTATTCCAAAATTAATGTGAAGCAGTGAAAAAGTGTGTAAGAGAGGGAAACTGACGAATTTATTCCAGGTCCTGTCTTCGACTTTATTTACCGATCTCGAGTAGAAAACTTTATGGTATATTATTCAATGATGTAAGGAATCTTTCAATCGACCACTTTATGTGTCTATGTCCCTGCAAGAAAATATCCATCTATGTATGTGTGCGTTTGCGTTTATTTGTAGATTTGACTATACTTGAACACAACTGTGTGCCCGTTTCCTTCTTGCGGTCAATTAGTATCAGACATCGTCTATAAATTAGGATCGATAATACAAAATATCAATATTTCGACAATATCGACAAAAGCAATTAGATACTTGAAAAATAGTTTATTTTAAAATGCGCATTGAACAAATCACCTAATTATACACATTTTCTATTTCTTCAATGACAACATACAATTTGAATTATTATTAATAATGCTTATAGAATCTGTCAAATATCTTTTTTGTGAATATAAATTCTCTTGGAATTCTTAATACAATAAATATGCATTCTTTATTTATATTAGTTGTAATATCCTTCATATAAATGAGAATTTCTTGAGGTTATTTCGGTTTAATCAACGTATTTGCATATACGAGCTTTGATACAGAATGTGCAGGTGATATCCCAGTATTGAAATATATAAAAATTACGTAATTCAAATGTTGTATATATATGCAAACATGTATGAATTTGTCTTTGTGTACATAGTGTGCGTGCGCATGTATGCGTGCGTGTGTGTGTATGTTCGTGTGTATGAGTGAACATTTTAAAGTAAATATATAGTTGATTCCCTTGTATTATAAATGACGGACTGCAATACAGAATAGGATCTGTTCCTTTATATTTATTAAATTGGGTAATAAATTTCGTGTAGGTATTTATTATTCAGTTCTGCTTAATACCTGGAAGGATATATAAAGTGGAATGGCTATCTTCCTTTCCATCTCAGTAAACTTTATTCATTTCTACTACACTGTCTGCCATCTCGTATATTCCTGCGGTAAACGGAAAATGCCACACATGTAAAGATACTTAACAGAATAAAATAGGAATAGATATTTCTTTTTATTTTCTAATTTGTTTACAGAGTTAAGATTATTTTGTTTATAATTAGATCTTTTCCCAATTTGCAGCTGACTTGACTCCAATATTTTACAATGCTTGTCCTGATATTACACAATGAACCCACCAACTAAAGGTTTTGCAACGAGCAGCATTTAATTTCTTTTTCTCCAATCTACACAATGTGGACTCAATTTACTACGAGACTTCCTCCATCTCCTTCGAGAAACACACCTGCAAATATAACAGACATGCATTTAAATATACATTTACCCATGAGCACATGCAGTGACAACTATACATAAACACTTCGCATAAACATCTAAGGACATTGAACAAGTATTCACATTAAATTCACGAACAAACATTACAGTTTTCCAGACCCATTTCTGCAACATATTTATATACACACATAAATATGTACGTATAAGAAATGAGCACAGGCTTACGCTCGGATGCTTTCAGATGCATAGACACACACACATGACAACTATATAAGTATTGCACATTCTCATTGCATGTACCGCGTATGTGTACCGGAAGGCCGGTATTTGACGTGTCAAAGATGACTCACTCGAAGCGTCGGATATTAACACACTCGACAGCTATGGGCAGGTGAAAAACTCACCCAAAATCCTATCCAAAAGCGATTGACAAAGCTGTGTCGTTAGTCTTTTTGGCTTATCATCTCCCGGATATGAAGAGAAATTCAGGCGAACTGAATAGCTTGTCCAGCTATAAGAATACTGCATCTCACCGGCGCCCCATTCACTGGGACTACATGGATGCCATAGAAGTTCGGAAAACTGGCCTTTTGAGACATTTCAATTTATTTAGATGCAACATGTGATAAGCTACACGAAATGTTCGTTTGTCTGGCAAGGTGAATTCACCATGATTTTTCCCCACACTTTAGAAACTGAACATAACAGCACCCACCTTTTAACAATAAACATTCAGTGTAACTTCGCCTTGGTGCCAGATTTCACGTCTTACTGTAGGTTTTAGGAGCTTCATAGTATAAGCCTGTAAGTGAATATTTTAAAAAAAGATTTTTTGTGAGGTTTGTATTGTCTGTTTTATTGTTTCAAAAGACGCATACTGCAATTTTACCGACAGTGCCAATAAAATGTCAATCTGAATATTTTTTAAGACTTTACTTTGGCAGTTTCGT
>NC_068988.1:36534873-36536464 GCF_001194135.2 Octopus bimaculoides
ATATATATATATATATATATATATAAATGTATAGGTATGTATATACATACATGTGTGTGCGAGGTGCTAATGCATTTATGTTTTATGCATGTGTGAGAGTGTGCGTATACAAATGTATATATTATATATATGCAAGTTTGTAAGAATATATATATATGAACAAGTAGAAAGATAACTTTTATTCAACGCGTGTATACTGAACGACAAATTTTTCTGCTGGGTGCCGACAAATTGTTCTGCTTAAAAAAAAATGGACTTTATCCTTTACATGTATATTGTTCAGCATTCACGCGTTGGATAAAATTTATCTTTCTACTTCTTCTACAATACATTTCAACGCTTCGAAAACAAAATTGATTGTCTACATACCACGTAATATATATATATCAGTTCATTAAGAACGAAATATTCGTTTTTCTTATGCTCCATGTGTGACTGTCGTTAAAACTGGAGAGAAGCGATATATCATCGCTTTTCGAAATGCAATTCATGGTGCCTGATTATGCTGTGAGTTTTCTCTTGTAGATCTTTTTTGGGAACGGATGGATAGCTCAAAAGTTCCCTAATAGAACCAATGCATCCTACATAGCTCGAAACATCAGTGAGGTTTTTGGTGAAGATGTGACGAATGAGCACACAGTATGTCGATGGCTTGAGAAATTTCTGTCTGGTGATCAAGGTGGATAATAATGAGCTGGAAAATGTAAAGAAAGCGGATACATCTCAAACTACGCGTGAATTAGTAATTAAGATTTGATGTTTTAATTCCAACAATATTGGGCCATCTGAAACAAATCAGCAAGATAAAGAAACTGGACAAGTGGGTATCATACAAACTGAACGCTCATGAAATGCCACGTCGTCTTGAAACTTGCTGTTCTTTGCTGTCATGACATTAAATCGAAACATTTTTGCATCGTATTGTTACGTGTGAGCAGAAATGGATTTTCGTCAACAATAGCAAGCGTCCTGTACGTTGGGTGGGTAGAAAGGAAGTGCCAAACCACAATCCAAAAAAGAATACTCACCAAAAAAGGCAATGGTGTATGTTTGGTGGCCTAGCGCTGGGGTCATCAACTACAGCTTCATGAAACCTGGCAGGTCAATTACAGCGAATGTATACATCAACGAAATGGATGAAATGATGAGTGAAGTTGCTATTAAACAACCGGCATTCGTCAATAGTGACAGGCCAATTCTCTTGCAAAACAATGCTCGACCACATGTTGCACAGAGAATATTACTCAAGTTACAAGTACTGAACTTGGACGTACCCTGTCGTCCACCATATTCATCAGACCTTGCACCAACTGACTGTCATGTTTTTCAGGCATTACACGTTTAGCAAGGAAAAATCTTCAAATCTGAGGAAGATGAAAAAACAGCTTTTCGTGATTTCATCACCTCTTGCTATCCAGAATTCTTCGCTGCCGGTATAAAGAAGCTACTGATAAAAAAAGGCAAAATAGTGTTAAAAGATTTCGGTGCATATGCTGATTAACTGCATTGCACTTTGTTGAGATAGAGTAAAATAACTTTCAGTTCAAAATCGGACATTTCATTCTTAATGATCTTATATATATATATATAT